>NC_041391.1:1564589-1612143 GCF_002162155.2 Triticum dicoccoides | reverse complement strand
GGAGGGGCCGGCCAGAGAAGGAGGAGGGAGATGGGTGCTGGGAGGAGGGCGGCCGGAGGAGGAGGGAGGAGGGAGGGGAGGAGGGAGGAGGGAGTACCTCGGTGAGGAGCAGCGCGGCGACTGCGGACGATGTATGGGTTCGGCGCGGGCGAGAGCGAGTGAGAGGGAGTGAGTGTGAGAGGGTGAACTGATCCAGGATAAGGTAAGTAAGTAGTAGCGTGTTTCAGAGAAACGCGCTGCTGCTACGTGGCGTAACAGTAGCGCCGGTCAGTGGTACACACTACTGCTAAGTGGGGCTAGCCATCTCCACCAAGTACAAATATAGCAGCAGCGTGGTTTCTCAGAATGCTGTACGGCTAAAGTAGTAGCAGTAGCGCGGTCTATTTAAAAACGCTACTACTAAGTAGCAGTAGCGCCCTGTTTTGTCCAGTGCTGCTGGTAAGATTCTGTGTATAAGGTTTTCCCTTGTCGTGTATGTGAACCTCTCATTCTTTATTTATTCCTATTAATTGCAGCGATGACCAATGGCTATGTTTGTGAACTCACAAAAAGTTTCAATCAGCATACTCCGTGTATGTGAAGTCATCACTTCCCATAAGATCATCATATAATCTTTCGTGTTGCTATTCTATATTTTTTCTTTTTGTTAAGTTCATAGCAAGAAAGCAAAGCCCTTAACTAAAATTACTCTTTATTATATAACTCTCAAACTCGATTACATACGGGGGAAACGCAAGGCAAAACTAAAAGCTAGATCATACTAAAACTTTATTTTACTAGAGCAAGATATTACCAAAAGGATCGAACTCAGAGAAACGATAAAAGAAAATATGTGATGGTGATATGATACCGGGGCACCTCCCCCAAGCTTAGCACAAGCCAAGAGGAGTGCCCATACCCAGGTGTTTAGTTGTCCACGCCAAGGGGAGCCAAGGTTACTGAGAGCAGGCCAATAAGTGATGGTTACAAACAGCAACGCTCGCAGGTCAAATTCCTCCTGTTTGTGCTCATCCCACACACGTACACCTTCTATGCTCCACAGCTCTAGAAGTTATTGAACTAATGGCCTTAGGTACACATCAATGTCGTTGCCGGGTTGCTTGGGGCCTTGGATGAGCACTAGCATGCACAACCAAGGAGGAAGGTTATAGATACATAGAGTCACAGTGGCCAATTTTTTTGTGTGGTAGATAAGTTTATGCGTGAGGTGCGCACCAAGTTTCAACTCATTTTGACATATGAGCAGCTTTCAGAAAAAAGACAAATTCAGGGTTTGTAAAAAGTTTATTGTTCAGACACTGTTCTGGCCCTGATTTGTTTTTTTTGCTGCTCAGATGTTCAAATAAATTCAAACTTGGAGTGAACCTAACGCATAAAATTTTCTATCACACAATTTTTTTTGGAATTTTAAGAATTGTTTTAGTATTTATTTTGATTTTTTCTGAGCGGGTGGAGATGAGCCTGAACACCAAATTGAGTTTTTGTAACATAGGTACGTACCGTGACATAATAAGTGTTATTCTACTTTCTGTTATGCATGGCCACAAATAAGGTTATCTATGATATTATTCACTGTGAAGGTTTTTCTTACAAAAGGAGGAGGACCCCCGGACTCTGTATCTGGACAATGCATGCAGTCACTTTATGAATTATTCACACAAGACCATACAAGGTCATACAACAATAAGACTATAGCCACCGTATAGGCAACATCTGTTGCTACTCCTATCCAGTTGATGAAGGGGTGCTAATAGTCTGGGCCTAATACCAAACAGATCTCGCAGCCAAACCTAACATCTAAGATTTGATGTCCCAACCAGGACGCCTGCCGGGTATAGGGCACCCACCAGTCCAACGCACTACTCAACCAGGACGCCTGCCGGGCATGAGGCCGCCACAGCCACCTACCACCAATCCATCTTCAGTGATGTACTGCTGCATCTACCTTGCCCGGTGTAGCTGCCGTTGACGCCACCACGACGCCAGACAACGGCACCATCGTGCGCTCACCCATCATCACACGCCCACCGGCGAGACCCCGCTGCTCCATGCCGCTGAGAACCGCCGTTCTCGACGTGCCAGATGCCTTGCCGCGCCTCTGTCGCGAATACCACTTGCTGGGAGGAGGGCGGCCGGAGGAGGGGGGAGGAGGGAGGGGAGGAGGGAGGAGGGAGTACCTCGGTGAGGAGCAGCGCGGCGACTTCGGACGATGTACGGGTTCGGCGCGGGCGAGAGCGAGTGAGAGGGAGTGAGTGTGAGAGGGTGAACTGATCCAGGATAAGGTAAGTAAGTAGTAGCGTGTTTCAGAGAAACGCGCTGCTGCTACGTGGCGGAGCAGTAGCGCCGGTCAGTGGTACGCACTACTGCTAAGTGGGGCTAGCCATCTCCACCAAGTACAAATATAGCAGCAGCGTGGTTTCTCAGAACGCTGTACGGCTAAAGTAGTAGCAGTAGCGCGGTCTATTTAAAAACGCTACTACTAAGTAGCAGTAGCGCCCTGTTTTGTCCAGTGCTGCTGGTAAGATTCTGTGTATAAGGTTTTCCCTTGTCGTGTATGTGAACCTCTCATTCTTTATTACTTCCTATTAATTGCAGCGATGACCAATGGCTATGTTTGTGAACTCACAAAAAGTTTCAATCAGCATACTCCGTGTATGTGAAGTCATCACTTCCCATAAGATCATCATATAATCTTTCGTGTTGCTATTCTATATTTTTTCTTTTTGTTAAGATCATAGCAAGAAAGCAAAGCCCTTAACTAAAATTACTCTTTATTATATAACTCTCAAACTCGATTACATACGGGGGAAACACAAAGCAAAACTAAAATCTAGATCATACTAAAACTTTATTTTACTAGAGCAAGATATTACCAAAAGGATCGAACTCAGAGAAACGATAAAAGAAAATATGTGATGGTGATATGATACCGGGGCACCTCCCCCAAGCTTAGCACAAGCCAAGAGGAGTGCCCATACCCAGGTGTTTAGTTGTCCACGCCAAGGGGAGCCAAGGTTACTGAGAGCAGGCCAATAATTGATGGTTACAAACAGCAACGCTCGCAGGTCAAATTCCTCCTGTTTGTGCTCATCCCACACACGTACACCTTCTATGCTCCACAGCTCTAGAAGTTATTGAACTAATGGCCTTAGGTACACATCAATGTCGTTGCCGGGTTGCTTGGGGCCTTGGATGAGCACTAGCATGCACAACCAAGGAGGAAGGTTATAGATACATAGAGTCACAGTGGCCAACTTTTTTGTGTGGTAGATAAGTTTATGCGTGAGGTGCGCACCAAGTTTCAACTCATTTTGACATCTGAGCAGCTTTCAGAAAAAAAGACAAATTCAGGGTTTGTAAAAACTTTATTGTTCACACACTGTTCTGGCCCTGATTTGTTTTTTTTGCTGCTCAGATGTTCAAATAAATTCAAACTTGGAGTGAACCTAACGCATAAAATTTTCTATCACACAATTTTTTTTGGAATTTTAAGAATTGTTTTAGTATTTATTTTGATTTTTTCTGAGCGGGTGGAGATGAGCCTGAACACCGAATTGAGTTTTTGTAACATAGGTACGTACCGTGACATAATAAGTGTTATTCTACTTTCTATTATGCATGGCCACAAATAAGGTTATCTATGATATTATTCACTGTGAAGGTTTTTCTTACAAAAGGAGGAGGACCCCCGGACTCTGTATCTGGACAATGCATGCAGTCACTTTATGAATTATTCACACAAGACCATACAAGGTCATACAACAATAAGACTATAGCCACCGTATAGGCAACATCTGTTGCTACTCCTATCCAGTTGATGAAGGGATGCTAATGGTCTGGGCCTAATACCAAACAGATCTCGCAGCCAAACCTAACATCTAAGATTTGATGTCCCAACCAGGACGCCTGCCGGGTATAGGGCACCCACCAGTCCAACGCACTACTCAACCAGGACGCCTGCCGGGTATGAGGCCGCCACAGCCACCTACCACCAATCCATCTCCAGTGATGTACTACTGCATCTACCTTGCCCGGTGTAGCTGCCGTTGACGCCACCACGATGCCAGACAACGGCACCATCCTGCGCTCACCCATCATCACACGCCCACCGGCGAGACCCTGCTGCTCCATGCCGCTGAGACCCGCCGTTGTCGACGTACCAGATGCCTTGCCACGCCTCTGTCGCAAATACCACTTGCTGCCACTGGTCCCATCCCCTCCGCTTGCAGTTCCTCTAACAGAACACCCAAACGCCCCAGGCGGCGCCTCCAAGAAGGGTACGACACACGCATTGCCGCCACCGCCCAATCGAAGGAGATTTTAGGTTTTGACCCGGGCATGGGGTCAGGGTGGACGGCAGGGAGATCGATAGCACCTGCAAGTAGGAGAAGGGCGACCATGGTTGTCGCCACCGTTTGGATGAACCAGTCATCCAGAATTTCCTCCGGTCCGATGTCACCTCTACCAGCCCCCGCGAATGCACCGGGGCCGACGACCGCGATCGTAAGCCACCAAGTGCAGCGGGAGGGAGCCTGCAGCACGGAGGAGATCCACCGGCAACTCACCGCCCACGCAGTCAAGATGTCGTTCATCCACCCCCGTGAACGTCGCCAACCGAGGGCGCCTTCGCTATGCCTAATGGGGCCGCCGCCCCAGGTCTGGGTTCCTCCATGATGGCCAGAGTGGCGAGATCCGCCACGAGCGACGAGATCCGGCACCGCGAGGCCGACGCCATCGCCCAAGCCCGCCGTCGACCGATCCCGCCGCCGCTGGGACCCCGCACGCTACCGGGAGTCCCACACCCATGGATCTTGGCACCCGTGCACCGCCGCGAGCCCGCCGCCTCCGGGATCCGCCACACCGTCGGGAGAGCCGCACCACATGGATCAGGACGCCCACGCCACCGGGGATCCGGGAGAGGGATGAGAGACCCTCCGCCCTGATGATCAATGTATTTTTTATGTATATTTTTACATTTTTACACATAGGATTTGCGTGTTTTGGATGTAAGGCGCTACTGCTAGGTCCTTTAGAAGTAGCGCATTTGTCTATAGCGTGTTACTGCTAAGCCATTCTATCTTCCCCGACCGGCCGCCCCTCACTCTCGTTTCTCCACTCACACTAACCTGATCTCCCCCCTCAATCCCCCCGTGCCAGTCCTCCCCCATCGGCCGCCCTCGCCGTCACCGGCTGCCGTCCCCTGATACGCCTCCAACGTATCTATAATTTTTGATTGTTCCATGTTGTTTTTATCAATCTTGGATGTTTCATAATCATTTTATAGTCATTTTATATCATTTTTTGGTACTGACGTAACTACTAGGAAAAGGGCTATAGATAATATGGACACTAATGGCACACCACACATGTGGTGCGCCACTACTATATACTAATGGCGCACCATGTGTTGGTGCACAATTAGTGTCCAAATACTAATGGCGCATCACATCCACGGTGCGCCCTACAAACAATTTTTTTTTAGTTTTTTTTCATAACTAGTAATGGTGAACTATCCCCTGGTGCGCCATTACTAGTTAAACTAGTAGTGGCGCACCACACCCTCGGTGCGCCACTACTAATTTTTTTTCAAATTTACTTCAATTTTTTTATTTTTTTTCAAAACTAGTAAGGGCGCGCCTGGGGATAGTTCGCCATTACTAGTTAAACTAGTAATGGCGCACCACACCCTTGGTGCGCCATTAATAGCTTTGACCAAAAATCCACCGAATGCACCCCCGGACCGCCTTTTCGGTTGTAAAAAAACTGAAAGAAAATGATGGAAATGTCAAAAAAAAATAAAAAAAATCAGTCTCCCATGTGATATGTGGTCTACTTGTTGCGAAAATTTACAAATATGAATTTCGACTTTATTTGCAAAATCTCTCTAGAATTTGTAAAATGGGCATAACTTTTGCATTCGAACTCGGATTAAAAAGTTTTTTATATGAAAAATCATCTACTCAAAAAGTTACATCCGAATTTATCAAAGGGAACCCCGTTAAACATTTTCAAAATCCTCAAAAACCAAACAGAAAAAAGTTACGGGGCTTTCAAAATCTAGAGGGGAAAATATGGAAAAAATTCAAACTTACTAGTGGCGCACCATTTGCTTGGTGCGCCACTAGTAACAGAAAAAAAATTGGTTTTGAATTTTTTTTTTCAAAAAATGATACGTAATATGACCGGGAAGTTTGAAATATTTTTCAAAATTTCATCATACTCATGAATATGAACAAAGTCCTAGACATCAACAAGGTTTAATAGGATTGATATGATAGATATATGAACAAGTGCCTGTTAAGTGAGGTGGTGCTGGGGTTGGATAGAGCTGTGAAGTTAAGCGTGCTCGGGCTGAAGTAGTGTGAGGATGGGTGACTTTCCGAGAAGTTTGACCACTTAGTGCGATTTGACTTGAGATTAAGCACATTGACCCGAGATTAAGCCATAGTGACCCGATATTAAGAAAAAAAACAAAAAAATATGAAAAAAATTCTGAAAAAATTTCGAAAAAAAATTGTTAGTAATAGCGCACTTCTATGTGGTGCGCCATTACTAAGTCAGATAGTAATGGCGCACCGTGTGATATACTAATGGCGCACTCCCTGGTGCACCATTAGGGCATCTCTAGCCGTTGGGCATTTTTTTCGCCGCCTGGGGGGCTGCCGGCGAAGATTTTGACCCTGGGACGAAATTTTTCCCAGCCGTCCCCCCACCCAAGACGCATTTCGAGGACGCGTGGCGGCACCGCAGCTCGACACCGTCTCCAGCACCATCGAGGACGCTTGCCACCGTCCGCCGCACACTCCTTGGCACGGGCCTCGCCGCCGCGTACCACCATACCTCCTTGGCACGGCATGTGCAGCAGCCACTCCGCCCGCGAGGTCAACGAGCGAGGAGAGGAGGAGGAGGAAGGGACCTGCTCACGCGCGCCCTCGGTGGCCTGCTCGCGCCTTGCCCTTGCCGTCCTGCCCTCACCGTCATGCACCTCCCTCGCCGTGCAGAGGGGTAGCGGGGCGGCGCGGGCTGGCTGGCAGGAGGCCGGGCGCGCGACGCAGAGGGGTGGCGGTGCGGCGTAGAGGGGTGGAGGTCGGCTGGCTGGCGGGAGGCAGGGCGCGGCGACCCGACGCGGGACGCGGCCGCAGATGGCTGGCGGGGCGGCGCGCGCAGCCGGGCACGGTGGCGACGCGGCGGGCCTGAGCTGCGGGAAGGCACCGGGGCAGGGCGGCGCGCGCGGTCGGGCGCGGCGGCCACTCGGCGTGAGCGGCGGGAAGGCACCAGGCATGGCAAGAGAAAGTGGACGGAGAGAGAGGGAAGGTGGGGCTCTGCAACGAAAAAGTGGAGAAAGCGACGGGGAAGTGGCTGCAGGTGGGCCACAGGAGGCAAAAAAGTGGCGCCGGCACGCCCAGCTGCCCCCCCGGGAACTGGGTTCGGGGTGGTACTACCGGCGCTAGTTTTCTATAAATCCGGCGAAATGTGACGCTTTGGGGGCGTGAGTGGGAGGATTTTGTGCCGCCGGCGCCCAAAAAATGGCTTGGGGAGGCTTCTTGGGGGGCCGGCTGGAGATGCCCTTAGTATCTGGTATACTAATGGCGCACCAGGGGTGCGCCATTAGTATTAAATTCTAATGGCGTGGTGCTAGTGGCGCACCTGTAGTGCGCCATTAGTACGCAAAACAGGTGCGCCACTAGCAGGCCTTTTCCTACCTATTGACATAGTGCCAAGTGCCCGTTGCTGTTTTTTCCATCTTTTTAAATCACAGAAAATACTTATCATACGGAGTCCAAATGCCACGAAACTTTACGGAGATTTTTTTGGACCAGAAGGAAGAAGTTGGGCCCTGGTTGCATCTGGGGGGGTGGGTCCCGAGGAGGGCACAACCCACCAGGGCACACCAGGGGGCCCAGGCGTGCCCTGGTGGGTTGTGCCCACCTCGGGTGTCCGCCGGACCGCCTCTTTGCTCTATGAATACACCAATATTCCAGAAATCTTAGGGGAGTCGACGAAATATTCACCCACCCACTGCAGAGTCCAAAACCACCAGATCCAATCTAGACACCATCTCGGATGGGGTTCACCACCTCCATTGGTGCCTCTCCGATGATGCGTGTGTAGTTCTTTGTAGACCTTCTGGTCCGTAGTTAGTAGCTAGATGGATTTCTCTCTCTCGCTGAATTCTCAATACAATGGTCTCTTGGAGATCCATATAATGTAACTCTTTTTGCGGTGTATTTGTTGGGATCTGATGAACTTTGAGTTTATGATCAGTCATATATTTTTACATCCATGAAAGTCATTTGAGTTTCTTTGATCTCTGATAGCCTCGTATTTCTTCTCTGATATTTGGGTTTTGTTTGGCCAACTTGATTTTTTTATCTTGCAATGGGAAGAGGTGTCCTGTAGTGGGTTCAATCTTACGGTGCTTGATCCCAGTGACTTGAAAGGGAACCGACACGTATGTATCATTGCTACTAAGGATGAAAAGACGAGATATATATCTTCCGCAATAGATAAACAGATTTTTCTAAATCATGTCATCGTTCTCATTGCATTACTCCGTTTTCCATGAACTTAATACACTAGATGCATGCTTGATAGCGGTCGATGTGTGGAGTAATAGTAGTAGATGCAGGCAGGAGTCGGTATACTAATATTGGACGTGATGCCTATGTATTGATCATTGCCTGGATATCGTCATAATTATTTGAGGATCTATCAAATGCCCAACCGTAATTTGTTCGCCCACCGTTTGCTATCTTTCTCGAGAGAAGCCACTAGTGAAACCTGCGGCCCCCGGATCTTGTTTCTCATAAATTTTCTTGCAATCTACTTTTTAATTGCTTTTATTTTCAGGTCTATTAAACCAAAAATAAAAAAATATCTTGTTGTGTTTTATTCTCCTTTATTTTATTTGGCGTTCGATCTATTAATTTACTACAGAATTCTCTCACATCCGTTTGCCACTTTAGGCGCTGTACCCCAAAAGGGATTGACAACCCCTTTAACATATCGTGTTGCAAGGATTTGTTATCTGTGTGCAGGGCTATTTATGTTGTGTTTCTTGGTTCTCCTACTTGTTTGATAACCTTGGTCTCATCTGAGGGAAATACCTACCGCCGATGTGTTGCATCATCCATTCCTCTTTGGGGAAATACCGACGTAGCTTCAAGCAACATCAAAAGAAATTTCTAGCGCCGTTGGCGGGCAGGATCTTCAAGATAACCAGGTTCCTAATCACAAATCTCATTTCCTCACAATTTACATTATTTGCCATTTGCCTCTCGTTTTCCCCTCCCCCACTTCACAAAAATTTGCCATTTTATTTGCCTCTCTTTTCTGTTCGCCGTTTTCTTGCCAGACCTGTTTTTGTGTGCTTTCTTGTTTGCGTAGTCATGATGCCTCAAAGAAAATATTATGATGTTCCTTATCCAAATATTTTTCTTGAAATTGAGAAAAGTACTAAGGAATATATGACTACACCATTGAGCACAATAAGTATTTTACTGAAGAACGTAAGGAGCACTCTGTTGTCCAATCTCCAATCTAAGTATGCTTTTGCCGAAAGTTTGCTAGGAAAAATATCTGATGCACAAGCTACCTTAGTAATTCAAATGACCGCTAAACCAATCTTGTTGGAAGATAAAAGTGATAAAGATCTTAAAATGATTGGTGTTTCTTCTATTGATTCCTTGTTTAGTAAAGTTAAGATTGATGAAAAGGGGACTGGAGAAGAGTCAACTTTAGATAGAAGGCATCCCAATATTTCAGAGGGTCAAAATCTTATTCTGAAAAATTGATGAAAATGGGTTTGGAGAGGTCAAAGACTTTAATTATGATAGTTGCTCTTTGATTGATTCTATTTCTTTGTTGCAATGCATGATAAATTCACCCTATGCTTATGAACAAAATAACGCTTTTACTAAACATATTGTTGATGCTATGATGAAATCTCTTGAAGAAAAATTGGAATTATAAGTTTTAATTACTAGAAAATTGCATGATGAGTTGGAACCTACTATCAAAGTCAAGATTAAAAATTATGACTGTTTTGCTTTGTGTGACATGGGTGCTAGTGTTTCTACAATTCTGAAATCTTTATGTGATGTGCTTGGTCTTACCGATCTTGAATCTTGTTCTTTGAATTTGCACTTGGCAGATTCTACTATTAAAAAGCCTATGGGAAGAATTAATGATGTTCTTATTCTTGCAAATAGGAATTATGTGACCATAGATTTTATTGTCCTTGATATTGATTGCAATCCGTCTTGTCCAATTATTTTTGGTAGATCGCTTTTACGCACTATCGGTGTAGTGATTGATATGAAAGAAGCCAATATTAAGTTCCAATTCCCCTTGAGGAACGGTATGGAACACTTCCCTAGAACTAGAATTAAGCCACCTTATGAATCAATCATGAGGGCATCTTATGGATCTGGAACCTAAGATGACAAAACTTAGATCCTTGCTTTATGCCTAGCTAAGGGCGTAAAACTATAGCGCTTGTTCAGAGGCAACCCAATGAATAAAATTGATTTTTGCCTTCTGATTTCTGTTCTTGTGTGTTTACACAATTATGCTACTGTTATGATTTTATTTTTTATTTTTTATTTAGTGTTTGTTCCAAGTAGAGCCGATAGGATGTTCTTGGGTGACAGTTGTTTGATCTTGCTGAAAAAGACAGAAACTTTGTGCTCACGAAATCAATTCTTATTTTTTCAGGAAGTGATTTTGCCTTGATTCTTTTTGCAGAAGATTAATATACAAATTGCTCAGGTCTTCCTATGTTTTCAGAATTTTTGGAGTTCCAGAAGTTTTCTTTTAAGTCGAATTACTACAGACTGTTCTCTTTTGACAGATCCTGTTTTCTTTGTGTTGTGTGATTATTTTGATGGCTCTATGGTTTTCTTTGATGAGTTTTTGCCATAGAAAAGTTGGAATACAGTAGATATAATGCAAAAAAATAATATGAATTGGTTTAATACAATACTTGTAGTTGTGGTTTACTTTCATTCACTAATGGATCTCACGGAGGTTTTGTTGACCTTTGTGTGATTGAAGTTTTCATGTTTTGGGTTATCTTACGATGGATGAAGGAAGGATAGAAGAGCCTAAGCTTGGGGATGCCCCGTCATCCCAAGCTATTATAAAAAAATGAGCAACCAACTAAGCTTGGGGATGCCCCCGAGTTGCATCAACACTTTCTTCCAACAACTATCGGTACTTTACTCGAGACTATATTTTTATTCATCACATGATATGTGTTTTGCTTGGAGCGTCTTGTGTGATATGTGACTTTGCTTGCTTTTTTTGTGTTTTAAGTCATCAATTCTTGCTGGACACACCTATTTGAGAGAGCCAAAATTATATCATGACTTGTTAGAATTGCTCTCTATGCTTCACTTAAATCTTTTATGAGCTAGGACTTGCTCTAGTGCTTCACCTATATCTTTTTGAGCATGGTGTGCTTAGTATTTTCTAAGAAATGCTCTCTTGCTTCACTTCGATTTATTTGAGAGTTAGTAAACAGTTTAAGAAATTCTCTCATGCTTCACTTAAATTATTTTGAGAGAATGAAGAAAAACCATGCTCTTGATCTTCACTTATATTTGTTTGAGCTTATGAAAAGCAACACATGAAAATTAGTTCCAAAGTGATAGATATCAAGAAGGATAAAGATAAAGAAAAATATGTCATGAAGATCATTGGACAAAATAAACTTGATTATTAGTAATAGTTTTGAGATATAATGATGTGGTATGTGAGTTATGTTGATGAGTAATTGTGCTCTAGTAAGAATATTGGTGTTAAGGTTTGTGATTCCCTATGCATGCACGAAAGTCAATAATCATGCAATAGAAATTATATCCTACTTGTGGTGCAATATTGGGTGTTAATTATGCTTAATGCTTTCTTATGAGATTATACGTTTCTTGGTTGGTCACTTCGTAATCTCTTACTAGCCTTCATTTTGCACTAAGTATGACCTCTACTTGTGCATCCAAAATCCTTTAAACCAGTTTTGCCACATGAATCCACTATATCTACCTATATGCGGTATTCTTTTGCCATTCTAAGAAAATATGCATCTGCCATCTCTAATTTAAAAAAAACTTCTCTTTTGTGTGTTTGTGTCGCTCGCAGAGCGCTGAAGGGTGGCTAATATTTTACATGCTAGATGTGTTATTCTCACGATGAGTGTTTATTCACTTGTCATTGCACGAGAGTAAGGCAATGATATTAGGGATGACCAGTCCCGAAATACAAAAATGAATTTACTTTATGTTTACAAATAATAAATTCCTTGGGAAGTGTTGACATAGAGGGCACCCGTGGATACGGTTAGCCATGGAAAGTGAAAGTATGGTGGAAAAGGGAATAAACTTTATTTTCTGTTTGGGAACCGCCTATGGCATATATAGCATGGAAAGTGTTTGGAACTCTAAGTCGTTTTCTTTGGTGGGATGGATACATATCCCAAATGTTTTATCTATAAGTTTTTCGCTTTGAGCTCTGGCACCTCTACAAATCCCTACTTCCTTCTGCGAAGGTCCTGTCTTTTACTTTATGCAAATTTTATTTTGAATTTGAGTCTCCATCTTCTCTTATAAAAGCACAAACTAGGAGGCAATATGATCGTACTTAAGTATTGGGTGTAGCTAATATTCGAGTGTGTTTCATGATTGCATAAATGTTTGAGCATGACGGGCTATGGATAACTTATTTTAGCGTTGATATTTTGAAAGACATGGTTGCTTGTTGATATGCTTGAGTATCTAAATTATTATGTCAAAACTAGACTATTTCTTTGAATCACATAAAAGTCCAAATGTCCAAGCTATAAAGAAAAGAATATGATATGACATGATAGACGGCACTCCACACAAAAATAATCTATTTTTATCACTTACCTAATCGAGGACGAGCAGGAGTTAAGCTCGGGGATGCTGATACATCTCCAACATTTCTATTATATTTGTTTGCTCCATGCTGTTTTATTATCTATCTTGGAAGTTTTATAATCATTTCATAGTAATTTATATCATTTTTTGGTACTAACCTACTGACATGGTGCCAAATGCTAGTTGCTCTTTTTTCCATGTTTTTTATATCGCATAAAATCCTTATCAGACGGAGTCCAAATGCCACAAAACTTTACGGAGATTTTTTTGGACCAGAAGGAAGAAGTCGGGCCCTGGTTGCACCTGGGGATGAGCCCCGAGGAGGGGAAACCCCACCAGGGCGCGCCAGGAGGCCCAGGCGTGCCCTGGTGGGTTGTGCTCACCTCGGGTGCCCCCTGGACCGTCTCTTTGCTCTATAAATACCCCAATATTCCAGAAACCCTAGGGGAGTCGACTAAATATTCATCCAGCCGCCGAGGGGTCCAGAACCACCAGATCCAATCTAGACACCATCTCGGATGGGGTTCACCACCTCCATTGGTGCCTCTTCGATGATGCGTGAGTAGTTCTTTGTAGACCTTCGGGTCTGTAGTTAGTAGCTAGATGGATTTCTCTTTCACGCAGAATTCTCAATACAATGGTCTCTTGGAGATCCATATGATGTAACTCTTTTTGCGCTGTGTTTGTTGGGATCTGACGAACTTTGAGTTTATGATTAGTCATATCATTTTATATTGATGAAAGTTATTTGAGTTTCTTTGATCTCTTATATGCATGATTTGTTATAGCCTCGTATTTCTTCTCTGGTATTTGGGTTGTGTTTGGACAACTTGATCTAATTTATCTTGCAATGGGAAGAGCTGCCAGGTAGTGGGTTCGATCTTATGGGGCTTGATCCCAGTGATAGAAAGGGAACCAACAGTATGTATCATTGCTACTAGGGATAAACAGATGAGATCTATATCTGCCGCAATAGATAAACGGATCTTGTCTACATCATGTCATTGTTCTTATTGCATTACTCTGTTTTTCCATGAACTTAATACACTAGATGCATGCTGGATAGTGGTTGATGTGTGGAGTAATAGTAGTAGATGCAGGCAGGAGTCGGTCTACTAATCCTGGACGTGATGCCTATGTATTGATCATTGCCTGGATATCGTCATAATTATTTGAGGTTCTATCAATTTCCCAACAGTAATTTTTTACCCACCGTTTGCTATCTTTCTCGAGAGAAGCCACAGCTGAAACCTATGGCCCCCGGGTCTTCTTTCTCATATATTTGCTTGCAATCAACTTTCTTCTTGCTTTTATTTTCAGATCTATTAAACCAAAAATACAAAAATACCTTGCTGCATTTTATTCTCCTTTATTTTATTTGGCGTTCGATCTATCAATTAACTACAAAATTATCTCATGTCCGTTTGCCACTTGAGGCATCGTACCCCGAAAGGGATTGACAACCCCATTAACACGTCGAGTTGCGAGGATTTGTTATCTGTGTGCAGGGGTTGCTTATGTTGTGTTGCTTGGTTCTCCTACTGGTTCGATAAATTTGGTCTCATCTGAGGGAAATACATACCGCCACTGTGCTACATCATCGCCTACCCCTTCTCCCTCTGCGCCGCTGTCACCTCCTCCTCCTCCTCCTCCCTGAATGCTTCGCCGCACCCCTCCTCCTCCGTCCTCCCTCCACTCCTCCTTTCGCTGCCGACCGGCCCCTCCTTGCTCCACCTTCCTCCTTCATCCTCCTTCCTCCTCCCTCCTCCAGTCGCCCTCCATCTCCCTCCTGCTTCCTCCATCCACAACCCCTCCTCCCTGCTACATCTTCATTAAGTAGGCTAGTTCATATGAAACATTTTGATTTAGTTGATATGATTTACTTGAATTAGTAGGCTAGTTGATTTAGTTGATTTAGAACATTTTGATTTAGTTGATTTAGTAGGTTAGTTGGTTTAGTAGGCTAGTTGATTTAGTAGGCTAGTTGATTTATAACATTTTGATTTAGTTGGTATGCAACATTTAGAAAGAGACAGAGAGAGAGAGAGAGAGATGTGATAGTTGATAGTTTTTAGTTGATATGATTAACTAATTAGTAAAAATTTAGACATAACTGATCATCCCATGCTAAGTTATTGTTATCTTTGCTCATGCTTTAGGAAAATGGCGCGACCACCACCTGTCGATTGTGCAAGTCAAGGTGCACCAGCAGCCTTGCAACTGGCAAGCTGTTCAGCATCTACTTCCAGCCGAGTTTTCGTCATGCGGTGATGAACAGGACCCCGATCGATTGAGCCGGTTGGGGCTGGATGAACAGAACCCCGTGGATGGCTGGATGAACAGGACGACCCCGTGGAGGGCTGGTTGAATAGTAGCTGGTGGAGGGATCGACGAACTGTAGCCCGTGGAGGGGTGGTTGAACAGGAGCTCGTGGAGAGGGCTGGTTGAACAGTAGCCGATGGAGTAGCCTGCTGTGGAGGCTGGATGAACAAGAGCCCGTGGATGAACATTCGCAGGTGGAGGCTGGAGGAGGTCGACGATGGTGATGAACAATATCCCGTGGGGTCCCGTTTTGTGGTACGCCACACCCCTCCCGATGAACAGGACCCCCGTTTCGGCCGTAGCGCTCCAACACAAGTCTGTTTCCTTCGTTTTGCGGTACGCCACACCCCTCCCGATCAACAGGACCCCTTTTCGACCGTAGAAGGTCCAACACAAGTCCGTTTATTCCATTTTGCGTATGCTAGACCCCTCCCGATGAACAGGATCCCGTTTCGAACATGGCTGATCGAACATAAGGTCGTTTCCTCTGTTGTGTGGTACGCCAGGCCTTGTTTACATCGGTTGTTCCGTCCAAGCCCTCTCGATGAACACGACGATGCATTCCATTCCGACCCAGCCGGTTGGCTCCCCATGAACACGACGACGACGCAATTTCTCCGTTCCGACCAAGCCATGTACACGAGCCGTGGCCGTACGTATGCGCGAGTAGGCGTTCGAGACCATGCCCGTATGTACGTACGTGGCCGTATTTTCTTTCTTGCACCATGGCCGCTGTACATACATGTACATGCTACGTGCGCGCCTCTACTAAGACACATGCGCGCCTCTACATCGACCAGTATGTACGTGCACGTTCGCGACCAGAATGACAACGCTATATATGCTTCGACCAGGTGGGTCCCGACTGTCAGACACTTCCTTCCGTGCGAAGATGTAGCTAGTGGGTCCCAGCAGTCAGGGGGGCGAATCATTTTTTTTTGCCCGGAAGCACTTCCTTGCGTGCGAAGATGTAGCTGGTGGGTCCAAGCAGTCAGGGGGGAACGTGATTTTTGCAAAATACGGTGGCCTGTCCGGTGGGTCCTTGCTGTCAGGTGGAGGAATAATTATTTTGCACGTAATAAGGAGGCACTTCCTTGCGGCCGCCGTGGACCCAGCTGCCAGCCTCTCCATGTACAGTACTTGGTCGTTCCTTGAACACATTGACCATGTCGCACCGAGAGCACCAGGGCAGTGGACGACCGGCGAGGCCTAGGAAGGGGACGACGCGGAGTCGGGGAAGACGCAGCAGTGGAAGCCCGCACAGAGAGGAGTACGAAGCTTCACTGGTTCGGCTGCGGTGTGAGGCTGTCGTTGCCGCAGAATAACAGGGGGTGTGGGTGAGTGGAGGGAAGGCCTGGCCAGCGATGGGAGTAGTAGGGGGCGGTGAGGCCTCCGCGGCAGCACAGCCAGCCACTGGAGGCTGGAGGAGGCGACACGACCAGCGCTGCTTTGGGCGGCTGGAGCAAGAAGACCAGAGATTGAAGAAGCACTATGGCCGTTGGATGGACATCGTACGGTCACTGCAGCTAGAATCATTTATATTGACTAAGTTGACAAAGCCCTTTGTACGACTCAACTTAGTAGGCCCACAGGTCAGCCTCTGAAACAGTGCGCCCCAGATGTCAGGGGGAGGAATCATTTTTTGGGCGACCGAAGATAGAATATCCGAGATTGAAGAAGAAGCATGATATCCGTTGGATAGACATCCAACGGCCACTGCTGCTAGAACCGTGTGTTGACTATAATAAGTTGACAAAGCCTTGCATACGCATCAACTTCTTTTTTTAGGGGACGCGTCAACTTAGTAGGCCCACAAGTGTGTGGCAGAGAACTTATAGCCCATTTGCGATTTGTAAGCATGTACAACCCATTTTTTAATTCTGGCGAAATTTACTACATCCCATTTACAGTTTTTTAAAAGTACAACCCATTTTCTAGCTAGGACAATGATTAATAATTTCAACCAACCGTTCAAGACAGAATTCAATAAAATTTCCCACATTTTGATGGGATCTGAAATATTTTTATCCCAAAATTTCTAGTCAGATTAAATATAAATTTGTATTACATAAAAGTTCAACGAAACATTGCGCGCGCAACAATTAAAATTAAGATTTTCAAAATCCATAATATTTTATAAACTAATTTCATGTTTGGTGCATTTTTTTATAGTTATTGCCAAGTTTTTATAATTACATCCCATTTATTATTTTTTAAATTCCATTTTCCTGTTAAGCCTAATGCATCCCTCCTAGAAAAAAATTGCAGCCCAGCGGGGCGGAAAATAACAAGTTGACCTTGCCTGGGTATTCCTCAAAAAAACTTATAGCTGCACTAGCCATTTTCATCTTGAAAAAAATTAATATCTGGGTTGGATATCTGTCCTGCGCTAGACGGGCCACAGCCCGCCCAGTTAGTACCCTGCTCTCCTCTGAACACCAACGAAAACATCGCCAAGGAAAACTCTGCATCGCTCACGCCTCAAAAATACAAATACCGCTTGAGCTGCTTGGTCCCAGCTGTCAGGAAACCAGGAGGAAGCAAAAAAATATAGTTGTACATAATAAGGCGGCACTTGCGTACGTACAGCTATGGCCCTAGTGGGTCCCTGCTGTCATCTAGTCAAAATAAAGTCATCTCCTGAATCCTCCTGTTCGTTGACCATGTTAACAATGCTTGGCTCCACGGGCCCTATGGATGGTCTGATACAACACTCGCTGCTCATTCAGGAAGACAGGATCATCGGTAACCTATGAGCACCTTCGAGAGACTGAGACGGCATGAAACGGTCAGGCCACTCTTGGGAGCTCTGGTTTATTTCACACCTGTATTAGGATACAAGTGTAATTTACTCGTCATCGAAAACAACGCTTAAAATACAGGAGTAATGAAACCGAGGGCCCGAGGTCTGTATGTAAAACCGGCGGGTTACTCGTGTAATTTGAGAGACCAGTGTATATTTTACTAGTCGAAATCGACCAACCAAGCGCTTCGCCCGAGACCATCTGCTTTTATTTACAGGCGTCAGTTTTACAAGCGGTGTTGGTTGGAAAACAATGATCCAATCACGGCCTGAGATGATGAGTTGGCTGGAAGATCATATGGTTTCACTTCTAACCTACCCGACTTGTCGTATATGCTATGAATGAAAATAAGACGATGATCTTCTTAACAAGCAAATCACTGGCATTAGATCGACATGCAAAACAATACAAAGAATTATTCTCAAGAGGAACGGTGAACAACTCTTGATGCCGCATGCCACAACATTCCAAGCTCAACTTTGCAATCAAACACAAGGCCTGGCATTAAATAGACAATATTCAGAACAAACTCTTAACACAGGAATATCTCAGCAGAGTAACTATTTACTTCTGAAGTGAACACATGAATAGGATAAAATGATCGACACTGCTCACAACAAAGGGCGTCCCACTCAAAAAGATCAAATGCATGTCTTCTGGCTAACATCAATGAGCAAATTTTGACAAGGTTTTCCAATTCCAATATTTTAAACTAATGTCTTCTTGCTAACATCAATGATTAAACTTTGACAAGCTTTTCCCATTCAAAATATGTAAGGTCTATGATCGTGGAGTCCTGTCATGGCTTCTTGTACTTGTTAGAGCACTTTTTGCCCAGTGCAATCCACGTGTTGTAGAGTTGCCAATGCTCTCTGCAGACTAGTCATGTCACCAGCGTCTACTAATACTATGTAAAGCTTCTCGGTCATTCCTTCTGTAATGTAGCGCAAACAGTGACTGCTTCTTTCTGCAAAGTAGAACGACCAACAGGACCTAGTAGTGCAGCAGTTTGCCTTGGACACATTGGCTCCTTTTGTGTAGTTCAACTAAAATCAAAGTCGGAATAAAACCGAGCTTTAATTTTGATATCCCTGTAAGCAACAATAGGTATAAGGGAAACAATTACTGAGAAATAACGGTTGATGACTTGTACTCCTAGAAGAAAAGCATCTACTGATTTACCTTATCTTAATGGGAAACAAAGCAGGAGAGTAGAAATTCTCCATCAGTGTGATTCATTCATATTGACTGAGACATTATCTGAACAATTGCTTGTTTCAACATGTATAAAGAACGACAAAGCAGAAAAGTACCATTCCTAAAACAATGCGACTGATTCATTTTAACAGAGACATTTTCTTAACAATACCATGGTTAAACATGTAGAAAGAACTACAAAGCAGGATAGTACCATTCCTAAGACAATGCAACTGATTCGTTTTAACAGAGGCAAAAAAGGAATCAATTACTGGCAGATAAAGGAGGATGAAACATGCGGCCACAAAAATGGTAATCCTGCCAATCCCTAACAAGTGTTGCAGTTTTGAACTAAGATTCAGTAGTTAATTACTTCTGAGAGTGGCATTGCTTAAATTTACCAGCGACATTAGAGTAAAAAAGAGCATCAACAGTTCCAGGGGAGAGTGGGCTGATACGTCTCCGTCGTATCTATAATTTTTGGTTGTTCCATGCCAATATTATTCAACTTTCATATACTTCTTGGCATCTTTTTATACTATTTTTGGGACTTACATATTGATCCAGTGCCCAGTGCCAGTTTCTGTCTGTTGCATGTTTTTGGTTTCGCAGAATATCCATATCAAACAGAGTCCAAATGGGATAAAAACGTACGGAGCTTATTTTTGGAGTATTTGGAAAATCTGCGAGAAAGATCAACGTGAAACGGTGTCCGAGGTGGCCACGAGGCAGGGGCCCACGCCCTCCCCAGGAGGGTGCACCCCCCACCCTCATGGGCCACCCGTAAGGCGGTTGGTGCCCTTCTTCAGCCGCAAGAAAGCTAATTTTTGGTAAAAAATCACGGCGAAGGTTTCAGTCCAATCGGAGTTACGGATCTCCGGATATAAAAGAAACGGTGAAAGGCACCAGAAGAGAATGCAGAAACAGAAATACAGAGAGATAGATCCAATCTCGGAGGGGCTCTCGCCCCTCCCACGCCATGGAGGCCAAGGACCAAAGGGGAAACCCTTCTCCCATCTAGGGAGGAGGTCAAGGAAGAAGAAGACGAAGAGGCCCCCTCTCCCCTTCTCTTCCGGTGGCGCCGGAATGCTGCCGTGGTCACCATCATCATCACCGCGATCTTCACCAATAGCTCCGCCATCTTCACCAACATCTCCATCACCTTCCCCCCTCTATCTACAACGGTCCACTCTCCCGTGACCCGCTGTACCCTCTACTTGAACATGGTGCTTTATGCTTCATATTATTATCCAATGATGTGTTGCCATCTTATGATGTCTGAGTAGATTTTCGTTGTCCTATCGGTGGTTGATGAATTCCTATGATTGATTTAATTTGCTTGTGTTTATGTTGTTGTCCTTTGGTGCCCATCATATGAGCGCGTGCGTGGATCACACCATAGGGTTAGTTGTATGTTGGTAGGACTATGTATTGGAGGGCAAGGGTGACAGAAGCTTCAGCCTAGCATAGAAATTGATGCATACGGGATTGAAGGGGGACCAATATGTCTTAATGCTAAGTTTGGGTTTTACCTTAATGAACATTAGAAGTTGCGGACGCTTGCTAATAGTTCCACTCATAAGTGCATAGAATTCCTAGTAAGGGATGACATGCTAGCAGTGGCCTCTCCCACATAATACTTGCTATCGGTCTAGTAAATAGTCAATTGCTTAAGGGACAATTTCGCAACTCCTATCCTCACTTTTCCATACTTGCTACATTTACGTTATTGCTTCTTTACTTACAACAGCCCCTAGCTTTTATTTACGCTCTCTTTTTATTCTTGCAAGCCTATGCAACAACACCTACAAAGTACTTCTAGTTTCATACATGTTCTAGGTAAAAGCGAACGTCGAGCGTGCGTAGAGTTGTATCGGTGGTCGATAGAACTTGAGGGAATATTTATTCTAACTTTATCTCCTCGTTGGGTTCGACACTCTTACTTATCGAAAACTGTTGTGATCCCCTATACTTGTGGGTTATCAAGACCTTTTTCTGGCGCCGTTGCCGGGGAGCAATAGCGTGGGGTGAATATTCTCGTGTGTGCTTGTTTGCTTTATCACTAAGTAATTTTTATTTGCTTTTCTTAGTTGTTCTTTATCTTTAGTTATGGATATGGAACACGAAATACCAAAAAATTAGGTGTACTTACTGCTCATGGAGATGGGGAACCTCCTAAAACCCTCGATGCTGATTATGTGAAAGATATTATGTACTACTTTGATAATCCTGAGAAAACCCCATTCAATTATGTTATGGGAGTAACGTTGGATCAATGTGAATACTTTAGGGATTATCACTTGACACAAAAAGGGAAACTATTATGGGATCAAATTCATATATTGAAGTGGTATGCTAGGCAACTGTGCTTGAGTTATGATTATACTTGTTGCTCTAGGATGAAGGCTCCACACCTTCCCTTTTCATGCAAATTTAATGATAATAAAACCTTAGCTTCTTATGCTAATAGTATATTTGATTACTATGATGTGGAACATATAGAAGAATTTTTTGCTTTTATGGATGCTTATGAAATTGAATCTATGGTTAAAGAGTTTGAAGATTTTGATGATGCTTCTTATAGACTTGAAAATTTAGCTATCCTTAAATATTGTTATGAGAATTATGAATACAATTACGAAATTAATGCACTTATGGAGAAAGTCTCTGCTGTCCAAGAAGAGACTAATATTTTGCAGGAATCTATGGAAGAAGAAGTTGATGAAACCGTGAGCTCATTGGATGAAAAAGATGAGGAGGAGAGCGAAGAACAAAAGGAGGAAGAGCGGATTGATCACCCATCCCCACCTTCTAATGAGAGTAACTCTTCAATTCATACATTGTTTAATTTCCCTTCATGCTTACCGAAGGATGAATGCTATGATAATTGCTATGATCCCGTTGATTCTTTTGAAATATCCCTTTTTTATGATGCTTGCTATGCTTGTGGCCAAGATGCCAATATGGATTATGCTCATGGAGATGAACTTGCTATATTTACATATGTTAAACATGAAATTGTTGCTATTGCACCCACGCATGATAGTCCTATTTTCTTATTGAATTCTCCCGACTACACTATATCGGAGAAGTTTGCACTTATTAAGGATTATATTGATGGGTTGCCTTTTACCATTACACATGATGATTTTGATGAATATAATATGCATGTGCTTGTTGCTCCTACTTGCAATTATTATGAGAGAGGAACTATATCTCCACCTCTCTATGTTTCCAACAAAAAAAAATTGCAAGAAACTATTTATACTATGCATTGGCCTTTACTATGTGTGCATGAATTGTTCTTTTATGACGTGCCGATGCATAGGAAGAGAGTTAGAATTCGTTGTTGCATGATATATGTTGCTTTGTGCTCACTACTAAATTACAAATCATTGTTAATTAAAATTGGCTTTGATATACCTTGGGGTCCGGGTAGATTCATTACTTGAGTACCTTATGCCTAGCTTAATGGCTTTAAAGCAAGCGCTGCCAGGGAGACAACCCGGAAGTTTTACAGAGTCATTTATTTCTGTTGAGTGCATTCATATAGTTTAAAAAGGACAAAAATAAAGAGGGGAACCCAAAACTTTTTCAAAAAGGAAAGTGAAAGTGAGAAAGACAAGCATTCTTGAAGTGGGAGAGCTCCTTGAACTTTGTTCATGCTCACGGCCACTTTGTGAATCTTGATTACAGAAAATTTTCAAAAAAAATAATTATCCCCTTGTACAATTCCATTGTATTATAAAAATAATGTGCCAAGGATTTCCTTTAGGATGTTTACAATGCTTTTTGGTTTGTGCGGTGCAGGACAGAAATTTTGGCTTTAGTGCGCGATTTTTAGTTTTTTAGTGGGACGTCAAATGGTTCTGATTCTTTTTGCACTGTCTTTCTGTACAAATTTTTTATTGTTCCTAATTTTTGCAGAATTGTTCAAGTTTCAGAACTATGGTGAATATTCAGATTTCTACAGACTGTTCTGTTTTAGACAGATTCTGTTTTTGATGCATAGTTTGCTTGTTTTGATGAAACTATCGATTTATATCCGTGGATTTAGCCATGAAAAAGTTATATTACAGTAGAAACAATGCAAAAACAAAATATGAATTGGTTTGCAACAGTACTTAGAGTAGTTATTTTCTTTACTATACTAACGGTTCTTACCGAGTTTTCCGTTGAAGTTTTGTGTGGATGAAGTGTCCGATGATCGAGAAGGTTTCGATGTGAGAAGAAGGAAGAGAGGCAAGAGCTCAAGCTTGGGGATGCCCGAGGCACCCCAAGTAAATATTCAAGGAGACTCAAGCATCTAAGCTTGGGGATGCCCGGAAGGCATCCCATCTTTGTTCAACAAATATCGGTATGTTTTCGGATTCGTTTCATTCATGTGATATGTGCAAATCTTGGAGCGTCTTTTGCATTTAGTTTTCATTTTTCTTTTATGCACCATGCTGGTATGAGATAGTCCTTGGTTGATTTATAGAATGCTCATTGCACTTCACTTATACCTTTTGAGTATGGCTTTATAGAATGCTTCATGTACTTCACTTATATCATTTGAAGTTTGGATTGCCTGTTTCTCTTTACTTAGACAACCGCCATTTGTAGAATGCTCTTTTGCTTCACTTATATTTTTTAGAGCGTGGGCATATCTTTTGAGAAAAGAATTAAACTCTTGTGCTTCACTTATATCTATTTAGAGATATGACAGGAACTGGTCATTCACATGGTTAGTCATAAAACCCTACCTAAAACTTGTAGATCACTGAATATGATATGTTTTGATTCCTTGCAATAGTTTTGCGATATAAAGGTGGTGATATTGGTGTCGTGCTAGTTGAGTAATTGTGAAATTGAGAAATACTTGTGTTGAGGCTTGCAAGTCCCGTAGCATGCACGTATGGTGAACCATTATGGAACGAAGTCGAAGCATGATTTATTTACTGATTGTCTTCCTTATGAGTGGCGGTCGGGGACGAGCGATGGTCTTTTCCTACCAATCTATCCCCCGAGGAGCATGAGCTTAGTACTTTGTTTCGATGACTAATAGATTTTTGCAATAAGTATGTGAGTTCTTTATGATTAATGTTGAGTCCATGGATTATACGCACTCTCACCCTTCCATCATTGCTAGCCTCTTCTGTACCGTGCATTGCCCTTTCTCACCTCAAGAGTTGGTGCAAACTTCGCCAGTGCATCCAAACCCCGTGATACAATACACTCTATCACACATAAACCTCCTTATATCTTCCTCAAAACAGCCACCATACCTACCTATCATGGCATTTCCGTAGCCATTCCGAGATATATTGCATGCAACTTCCATCATCATCATATACATGACTTGAGCATTTATTTTCATATTGCTTTGCATGATCGTAAGATAGCTAGCATGGCGTTTTCATTGCTTGTCCATTTTTTGATGTCATTGCTACGCTAGATCATTGCACATCCCGGTACACCGCCGGAGGCATTCATATAGAGTCATATCTTTGTTCTAGTATCGAGTTGTAATATTGAGTTGTAAGTAAATAAAAGTGTGATGATCATCATTATTAGAGCATTGCCCCAGTGAGCAAAGGATGATGGACACTACGATTCCCCCACAAGTCGGGATGAGACTCCGGACAAAAAAAAAGAGAGACAGGCCAAAAAAAGAGAAAAAAAGAAAACAAAAACATGAGAGAAAAAGAGAGAAGGGGCAATGTTACTATCCTTTTATCACACTTGTGCTTCAAAGTAGCACCATGTTCTTCATATAGAGAGTCTCTTGAGTTATCACTTTCATATACTAGTGGGAATTTTCATTATAGAACTTGGCTTGTATATTCCAACGATGGGCTTCCTCAAATGCCCTAGGTCTTCATGAGCAAGCAAGTTGGATGCACACCCACTTAGTTTCTGTTTGAGCTTTCATAGACTTATAGCTCTAGTGCATCCGTTGCATGGCAATCCCTACTCCTCACATTGATATCTATTAATGGGCATCTACATAGCCCGTTGATACACCTAGTTGATGTGAGACTTTCTCCTTTTTTGTCTTCTCCACATAACCCCCATCATCATATTCTATTCCACCTATAGTGCTATATCCATGGCTCACGCTCATATATTGTGTGAAAGTTGAAAAGGTATGAGAAACGTCAAAAGTATGAAACAATTGCTTGGCTTGTCATCGAGGTTGTGCATGATGTGAATATTTTGTGTGGTGAAGATGGAGCATAGCCAGACTATATGATTTTGTAGGGATGAGCTTTCTTTGGCTATGTTATTTCAATAAGACATAAATGCTTGGTTGGTGTGCTTGAAGTATTATTGTTTTTATGTCAATGGATAGACTATTGCTTTGAAACACTCGTGTCTTAATATTCATGCCATGATTAGACATATGATCAAGATTATGCTAGGTAGCATTCCACATCAAAAATTATCTTTTTTATCATTTACTTACTCGAGGACGAGCAGGAATTAAGCTTGGGGATGCTGATACGTCTCCGTCGTATCTATAATTTTTTATTGTTCCACACCAATATTATTCAACTTTCATATACTTTTTGGCAACTTTTCATACTTTTTTTGGGACTAACATATTGATCCAGTGCCCAGTGCCAGTTCCTGTCTGTTGCATGTTTTTGGTTTCGCAGAATATCCATATCAAACGGAGTCCAAACGAGATAAAAACGGATGGAGCTTATTTTTGGAATATTTGGAAAATCTGGGAGAAAGATCAACACGAAACGGTGTCCGAGGTGGCCATGAGGCAGGGACCCATGCCCTCCCCAGGAGGGTGCGCCCCCACCCTCGTGGGCCACCCGTAAGGCGGTTGATGCCCTTCTTCGGCCACAAGAAAGCTATTTTTTGGTAAAAAAATCACAGCGAAGGCTTCAGTCCAATCAGAGTTACGGATCTCCGGATATTAAAGAAACGATGAAAGGGCAGCAGAAGAGAACGCAGAAACAGAGAGAGAAAGAGATAGATCCAATCTTGGAGGGGCTCACGCCCTTCCCACGCCATGGAGGCCAAGGACCAGAGGGGAAACCCTTCTCTCATCTAGGGAGGAGGTCAAGGAAGAATAAGATGAAGGCCCCCCCTCTCCCTTCTCTTCCGGTGGCGCCGGAACGTTGCCGTGGCCACCATCATCATCACCGCGATCTTCACCAACATCTCCATCACCTTCCCCCCTCTATGTACAGCGGTCCACTCTCCCGCAACCCGCTGTACCCTCTACTTGAACATGGTGCTTTATGCTTCATATTATTGTCCAATGATGTGTTGTCATCCTATGATGTCTGAGTAGATTTTCGTTGTCCTATCGGTGGTTGATGAATTGCTTGATTGATTTAATTTGCTTGTGGTTATGTTGTTGTCCTTTGGTGCCCATCATATGAGCGCGCTTGGATCACACCATAGGGTTAGTTGTATGTTGATAGGAC
This sequence comes from Triticum dicoccoides, assembly GCF_002162155.2. Classification (NCBI taxonomy): domain Eukaryota; kingdom Viridiplantae; phylum Streptophyta; class Magnoliopsida; order Poales; family Poaceae; genus Triticum; species Triticum dicoccoides. The sequence goes on along the minus strand of NC_041391.1, from coordinate 1,585,494 downwards.
TATGTATTGGAGGGCAAGGGTGACAGAAGCTTCAGCCTAGCATAGAAATTGATGCATACGGGATTGAAGGGGGGCCAATATATCTTAATGCTATGGTTGGGTTTTACCTTAATGAATGTTAGTAGTTGCGAACGCTTACTAATAGTTCCAATCATAAGTGCATAGAATTCCAAGTAAGGGATGACATGCTAGCAGTGGCCTCTCCCACATAATACTTGCTATCGGTCTAGTAAACTAGTCAATTGCTTAAGGGACAATTTTGCAACTCCTATCATGACTTTTCCATACTCGCTATATTTACTTTATTGCTTCTTTACTTACAACAGCCCCTAGCTTCTTTACTTACAACACCTACAAAGTACTTCTAGTTTCATACTTGTTCTAGGTAAAGTGAACGTCGAGCGTGCGTAGAGTTGTATCGGTGATCGATGGAACTTGAGGGAATATTTATTCTACCTTTAGCTCCTAGTTGGGTTCGACACTCTTACTTATCGAAAACTATTGCAATCCCCTATACTTGTGGGTTATCAAGATGGGCGCAACAACAGCATGTGCTTCCATCTACTTATAAAGGGGGTGATGCAGAGTTTTGTTGTAACAAAGAAACAAGCATCATGGCTGGGTTGGAACAATTTTTTCTCACTTAATGGTAAAAGACAACAGTTCAATAGCTTCAATTCAACATTTATCCAAGAAAGTACCAATACAAGTAGCACAACATCTCAAAGCACACTGCAGCATCACGTGGATGAAAGTCGGTACTGACGTTTCTTGACCAAAATTTGAAACAGCTCGTGAGGAAGACCGGATACATATCCCAACACATATATGAAATCTCGATCTCCTTTTGTGCAGTTCGACCAAAATTAAGCAAATTCGCAGGTGTGACGTTCAAGTTTAACAGCACAAAACACTCTTAAAACAAAAGTGTTTCGCGTAGCGAAGCAAAATGTCGCAATTGCAACAAGTTGAATCAATATTCCTGTTTAAACAGAGGCAAAAAAGGAATCAATTACTGGATAATAAAGAAGGATGAAACATGCGGCCACAAAAAATGGTAATCCCGCCAATCCCTAACAAGTGTTGCAGTTTTGAAATAAGATTCAGTAGTTAATTCTGAGAGTGGCATTGCTTAATTTTACCAGCGGCATTAGATTAACGAAAATCATAAACAGTTCTAGGGGAGAGTGGGCGCAACAACAATATGTGCTTCCATCTACTTATAGAGGGGGTGATGCAGAGTTTGTTGTAACAAAGCAATAAGCATCATCTCTGCGTTGGTCCCATTTTTGTTCACTACTTAATGGGAAAAGACAACAATACAATAGCTTAAATTCAACATTTATTTAAAACAGTACCAATACAAGTAGCACAACATCTCAAAGCACACTGCACAATCATGTGGATGAAGGTCTGTACTGACCTTTCATGAGACGACCAACATAAAATACGAATCTACCAACATGAATAGGAAATCCAATCTCGTTTTGTGCAGTTGCACTGAAATGAAGCAAAGTGTTTCGCGTAGCGAAGCAAAATGTCGCAATAGCAACAAGTTGAAAAGATACCCCTGTTTTAACAGAGGCAAAAAAGGAAACAATTACTTGCCGATAAAGGAGGATGAAATAAACGGTGACAGAAAGAAGCATCTAACTTATCTTGATGGAAAACAAAGTAGGATAGTAGCATTTCTAAAACGGTTGCATTGATTCATATTAACAGACACATTCTCTTAAAACAACATTCGTTAAAAAATGTAATTTACTTTTAACAGTGGCATTGCTGCAATTTTTCGATGGCATTCGTATATTAATAGCAGCAAAATAGTTGTATGTATGGGACATGGGACATGGGACATGCCAGCACCATGTGTGTCCACACGTATAAATGGGTGATGCGGAGTATGTAGCCAAGTAGCTTATCTATGTTGGTCCCATATTTGTTCTCTTTGAACCTTTTTCCTATGTGAGGGCAGCAAATCTAGTCCTTCGCAAACTACCCGACCCCCCAGTTTCTTTCCCTTTCCAACAAAGAGATCGGTTCGTTACAGATGTCGGTACTGGGTTACCCCCTTTTTCCCTTTTCGACCAACAAAGCGGCTGGATAGCCAGTCTATACTACTTTCCGTCCCTCCTTTCCTCATTGAACCTCGTCCTAGATTCGTGCTCCACCCCACCTTACCCTTCTTTCCTCTTTGAACCAAGACCTAGATTCGACTACAGATCGAAAAAGATCCACATGCAACTAGCGCAATGACGGTTTCAAAGAAACTTATACCTTATGTTCGTCGGGATGTGGCAAGGCGTGCGGCGGGAGGCCGGATCTGGCCACACTACGTACGACAACGAGGAATAAGGGGTCGGTGGCCTCCTCGGCTGCTTCTTGACGTCCACTCCAAGTCTCCTGGATTGTGTTTGTTCCAAAAAGATCGCTCTCGAAGGTTTCATTCCGTTTGGACTCCGTTTGATATTCCTTTCCTTCGAAACACTGAAATAGGCAAAAAAGAAACAGCAATTCGGGCTGGGCCTCCGTTTAGTAGGTTAGTCCCAAAAATGATATAAAAGTGTAAAGTAAAGCCCATAAACATCCAAAATGGGTAATATAATAGCATGGAACAATCAAAAATTATAGATACATTGGAGACGTATCACTACTGCTCTCCCCCTTGCTCGTGCTCCTGCTCTGCTCCAATTTAGCTACACTTCAGTCGATTGAATCGACTTTTGGGTCAGTCGATTTTAAGGGGGTGGGGGGGCTCGCCGGAGTTAAGGAAGAACCACCCATAGCGGGGATGGGGGCTCGCAGGAGAGGTACCCCACTATCTATCTTAGGGTTCAGGGTGGGGGCGGGGGGCCTAGATGGCTGGCCGGGGCGGTGGCGAACCGACGATGGGGAGTTGTTTCGGGGCGGCGAGGCGTTGCTGGGGCCGGTGGTGGCTGGCGGCTCAGGGGGGTGCAGGTTGAAGATGAACTGCAGGCCCTCCCTAAACTACATGTCAAGCGCCTCTCTACTACCATTGCGTTCAGTTTCAACAGTAACATTCAGATTCCACAATAAATTTCAGTTTCGACAATTAAATTCAGAGTCAACGGTTTTTACCTCATTTTTGTAGCCAGGTGGTTTTTGGTGATGTAAATTTTACATCATCTATTGGACATGCTATTAGAATCCCACTTGAGATTGACGATGTCTGTCTTGTGCTGCTTTAGCCTTGACGTCATACGGCTCACCGAAGCTGCTCCAGCGATAGAACAATCCATCACAACAAACCAGTGCCCTGGACACCGTCTACAGATTCCTCAGATCTTCCTCCACACCTCCGACAGCCACCTCTGCCTCAACTGCTTCAGCGACCAACACAATGATGTTGAGATCGACACGGCTACGGTAAAGAGGTTGTACACTTGTTGCATCACTTATTACTATACATTCATATCGATCCATTAGGGCTATTTTGGTTCATAGCAATAGTGAATTTTCCAATGGCACTCTACTATTCAATTATTCATGAATTTTGTTGAAAGGAATGAAGCGAAACATCCACCTGGACCTACTTTTCAAAATCCTATGCATGAAAACAAGACCAAGTGCATTAGTGGCAGAATAACATTCGAACTATACAGGCTTTCATATGGTTTCACTTTATTTTGGCCATGTTTCTTTGCATTCCTCTGCCCTTCCAATTCCTGTAAACCAAACACCCAAGTTGACAGAAATCCTGTGTTTACAAATGCTCTGTTTACCATGTGCATTGCTATCCTATTCCGGTGTTTTTCCTATACCTGCATGTTTAGAATCATGCAAGCCAAATGAGCCCTGACGGAATTACTTCAGTTACAGGTAGCTGTCGAAGGGACCTTTGTGTGGTTTGTCCTGCTCCTGCCACAACGTCGTCCACCTCACCTGAGCTGCTCCATCGACAGAAGCATCCACCAAACCAGACATCACGGCTCCTGACCGTCGTTCACCGCCTCAGATCTCCTTCCCTGCTGCCGGCACCCACCGCAACGGCATCACCATCATCGACTTAGCAGATGAACCTGAGGAGTACATGGGTCCACAAGAGAGGTCGCACTCTTTTCTTTCTACTTATGTTATGCATTAATTAAAATTACCTGCTACTTTATCGTCCTGTTCACCTCTTGGTCTCCAAGTCAGGTCCAAATTAATGTTCAAACTTGAGTTCTAGATTAGTTGTGGGGCACATATCGAGGAATCAGTGAATAGTATCTCTATCTAATATCTGGTCAATCTAGGGTATGCCTATGTTGTTCATCTTGGGTGGAAAACAAATAGTAAAGCAATCATCACCTGTCTGTTTATTAAATTAAAGCAATATCATCAGCCTGCTATCATCATTTTTGGATCCATCCACTGGTTGTTACCATCACTCTAAATTTCTGCATGCTCTCCTTACATAGTCTCACCATATTTTTTTTGTATGCATGTCAGATATTGTACACAGTCGTGCTGAACATGTAGAGAAAAATAGAAGAGTTTTGCGCGGCAATACAATGTCATGCAGACATCATTCCATGGTGGGTTCAATGGCAAACCCTCCCCAACCCTCTCCAGATTGTAATCCAGTGGAATATATCTGTTCTGAGGCGGATTCAGACGCCGCTGACCACTCCTATTTACCCCCAAGGTGTTTGCTCTACCTTGGCATGATGATGTTAGTCATATCATGCATATGGTGCCTTGTATTGCCATCTTTTGACATCATATATGTCATCTGCTTACTTTAGACATGTTCTGTAATACCAGCTGTGTAGTTTCTATATCATATATGAGAATTATGCAGTCTCATGTCTTTTAGCCAGCCATAATATATGTGAAATATGCAATGCCATCCTGTTTAACCAGGCATCATATATTTGAATGATATCTTGCCCATCCTTTTCTTCATTACATTTACATTTGTCGACAATGTTTGTACATTAAACTACTCTTCCTGTGAATCAGCCATTTGGGTGGGAGATGGAAAAATCTGGAGTGAAAACAAGGCGTTCAGAGCCGACAGTGCTACCTGTCGAAGTAGATGTCGGTGTGGAACGACACCTATGGGATCACAAGAATCCCTACTACGATCGCGGGGCGCGGGGTCATGAGAAGAGCGGATCAAACAGATAGCACACGGTTCTTTATCCAGGTTCGGGCCGCGAGGATGCGTAAAACCCTACTCCTGCTTTGGTGGTTTGTTTATCTGTGTTCTTGGACTAGCAATGGGGCATGAGGAGCTACAAAAAGCTGAATCCTCCTCCTGGTCGCCCTGGGCCTCCTTTTATAGGGAAAGTGGCTGCCACAGTGGCACACAGGAGGTGGAAAGGCTACAGTGATGCGAGTTTATCCCTCACATTACATGACAAGGTGCCTTTAATGCGTCTTGCTTAGGTGTCCTTGCTTTATCGGGGGCGGGGGAGAGCCCTGTCTCCTCCGTCGCCGCTTCCTTTCGTGTCGACACGCGCCCTGGCCAGCGGTGCCCGCGGTGCCATGTAGGAAGGCAGGCAGCTGAAGTGGCGCAGTGGCGGGTCTCCACGAAGATCCGCTTGCTGCCACGCAGGTGCCTGCCCAACTGGTTGGGTCGGCAGCTGCATGCGAACGATGGCAGAGGTTTGATTGGCGTGGGCCTGATGGTGGCCCTACGGGTGCTCTTGGTAAGGGCCTCGCCGTAGCCCAGGCAAGGGTCTTGCCGGGGCCCCGGCAAGGGTCTTGCCGTGGCGCCTGCTGTCATCCCCGGCAAGGCTCTTGCCGGGGGCCTTGTGGTCCTCCTTGGCTGGGATCCTGTCAAGGGTCGTCATCTTCAATAGTGTGTATCTGATCTTGAATGTCTTCACAAAGATCTGCATGCCACCACGGGGATGTCTCCCGAATGCTTGCCTCATGGGGGCAGTGGACTCAAGGGTGACTCGTTCCGTAGGTGTGGGGCGAGCTGCCACGGCAAGGGTCTTGCCGGGTTTGCTAAAACCGCCTCCCGGCAAGGATCTTCCCTGGGGAGTCCGCTTCGTCCCCTTTGCTCTTTGTGGTCTTGGTCTTGGCGTCGTTCTGCTCCTTTCGGGCTTCGGTCTTACCTTGGCTCACCTCCCTTGCCTTGCTCAGTGCGGTGGTGCCCGCGGCTCAGACTGCCCGTGCACAGTTATAGGGTTACAAAAGTGTACCCCTCTTTTTGTACACCGACAGGAGCCCCGGGGACTGGGCCACACGTAAGCGCAATTCCGTCGTTGGGCTAGGCCCAAAAACGGTGCGCAGGCAGGCGGGGTGGTTTTTACCGCGATAAGTCTCTTCGCGCACTGCGCTTCCCATGCCTCCCGCGCGTGGCTCGGCGTGGGGAGGCGTGTGTAATGTGGGCAGCATGCGTGGGTCTGAGCTCTGTGCGCATGTGTCACGTCGCAGTTAATGTGAAAGGAGGCGGCCCGCGTTTTCCCCCATAAGAAGGAATAACCGTGGGCACGCTGCTCACTTTTTCCTCTTCCCTCGTACCTTTTCCAATCTCAGAGCTGCCGTTTCCTCTCTTCCTTCCTTCCTAAGCTTTCGCCATCGCCCGCCGTCGCTGCTTCGCCACCCCTCTTCCTCAATCCTCTGGACCTCTCGGCCACCATGGCGCCCAAATCCGCCAAGGGCAAGGGGGTGGCTAAGGGCTCTGTGACCGTGGAGCCACCGGAGAGCGCGCTGTCGGGGGACTGGATGAAGTCCGCCTTCTTCTTCCCCTCGTCGATTGATGTTCATGAGCTCCGGGCCTCCTTCAGGCCCTTATGGGGAGTGAAGACGGGGGGAGAGAATTCGGGGCACCCGGCGACGCGCGTCATTCCTGCAGTTTGCGGCGATCCTGCTCCAAATCGGTATCCCTTTTTTGTCGATTACTTTTCTTGCGGGTTATGCCCTCCTTTCGCCTCTTGGATTTCACTCCGAATGCGGTGGCGTGCCTGGATCTCTTCGCGCATCTTTGTGAAGGCTTTGCCGGAGTGCAGCCAAACACAGCACTCTTTCGCCATTATTTCTCCCCTCGAATCCAGCCCGGAGGCACTATCTCCGGATGCGTTGCCTGGATCCCAAGATCCAAGGGGGCGTACCCAGACGGTGCCATGAAGGAGAGGTGGGAGGAATGGCGTGGCCGGTGGTGCTGGATTGAAGACGAAGGCCCGCCAGAATTCTGCAAAGTCCGCCGAGCGCCGCCGGTCCGCGGCAGCGATTGGAGTGATGTCGATGCTGCCGACGGGAGGCTTACTGACGCCACCACCAGGATCCTCCGGCTGACCCGGGCTGGGCTCACCCTGGAGATGATCGGGGCGGACTTCATTCGCCGCCGGATCGGCCCGTCGCATAATAAGGGGAGGCCAGCCTGGCTTTTTACGAACCCGGCTGACATTATGCGGCTCCGCCCTGGCCTCGACCACAACTTCACGGTGATGGCGCATGCCCACTTCTGCCAGCGGCTTTTCCAGCTTGATGTGGGTCGCGACGGCGAGTTCGAACGGACCGGCAAGGCCGCGAGGGCTGCCGCAAAGGTCGGCAAGGCCGTCAAGGGGCCGTTCTTCAAGTTGCCAGCGGGGGTGGTCCCGTTGTGCAATAACTCACGCCGGCCCGAGATCATTGCTATGATGCCGGACTGCAACGCGCACGACCCTGTCCCGAGCTGGAAGGAGCCGTCAGACGCAGATGTGCAGCAATTCTTCGACTCCTTGACCGAGGTATACGTCAATGCTAACGTCGAGCGGTGGCTTGTCATGCACACCACCCAGGCGGAGCTAGACTACATCGCACCAAGGCGAGGGAGGCACAGCTTACCGTGGAGGCCGGCAGCGCCGGGGGCGTGCAGGACAAGGCCGCGATGACTGCAGAGGAGGAGCAGTTGACCCTGTGGGCGGCGGCCACCGAAGAGGTCAGCAGCGTCAACGCTGGAGCTCCGCTTGTCGAGGACGCGGCCGACGAGTCGTCGGAGAAGGAGGACGTGGCGGCGGGCTCGACGCCAGCCAGGGGAAGAGGGCGAGTCCTGCGGCGGTCTGGCTCCGGCAAGCCGGTCCGGCCCGGTAGGGCTACGCAGCCTCAATTGACCCTGGAGGGGTCTGGGCGCCACACGAGGGCCATGGCAGCGAAGGGGCTGACGAAGGCCACTGAGAAGAAGAAGGCGACAGCCCCTTCCTCAACCGGGAGCGCACAAACTCCGCCGCCTTCTTCGCCTCCTCCGGCAGGCGTCGACTCAGATGATGATGTGGAGCTCCCTTTTGATCTCGGGCCTCTCAGCCTGCATAGGAAAAGGAAACTATTGGACGAGGAGGAGACGGATGATGAGTAAGTACTCCGTTCCTTACTGTCATTTCCATTTCCCCGAATCGGGTCGCTTGTCTTGATCCATTTTTGCTTTTGCAGGGAGGCAGAGACGTTGGCCCAGAGGTTGAAGAGGGCGAGGACCTCGGCGAGCAGTCAGCCCCGACTGGGGCTTCAAAGACACCACTGGTGGTGCTGAGCAGCCCGGACAGCAGCCCCCGGCGTAGCCCCCAGCGTAAGTTCGTCACCCTCTTCTTACTCAACACGTGGTAGGCGCTCAATGCTATGATGCTGACCTTGTCGGGTTTGCAGGAGGGAAGCGGCAGCAGGAGGAGCCACAGAGGGCTACTCCTAACACACCACCCCCATCGACTACGCCGCCGCGGGGGGCGTCCCCGGCAAGGGCATCAGGCACGGAGCCCACACCCATGGAGGAAGAGGGGAACTTGGGCGCTGGTGACTCTGCCACGGCGCCAAATGCTGGCGGGGAGGGGACTTCTGCTTCACAGCCTGGCACTGGTGAGTGGCCTGACCTTCGTCTCTGTTTTTCCCTTATTCTTTTCTTGGCTTCTTGCACCCATTGCTGCCCAGGCCCTCTTTCAACAGACATGGAGGACGTGGACACTGTTGTTGGAGACATTGCTGAGGAGGCCACGGCGCAGGCCAACAGGATTGCCGCCGAGGAGGCCGCCAAAGATGCTGATGAGGCCGCCGCTGACGAAGCCGCCAAGGGTGCTGCCGAGGACGCCGCTGCGGGGGCCGCCAAGGCGACCAGCGAGGCTTCTGCCGAGGGCACCAACGGTGGACCTGCCGCTGAGGCCGGCAAGGCCTCCGCCGAGGAAGAGGTGGCGGGTGACCAGCCTCCCTCCTCCTCAACCTCGGGCCCCGGCAGATATCTGAAGGTGGGCGACGATCTTTTCGTCCATCTTCCAGGGGCGTCAAGCCGAGCGCCCGCCGAAGGGGAAGCTTTTGACGGAGAGGTGCTTGCTGCCACCGGGCTTGAGGTGGTTGATGAGCCGGGCGTTGGCGGTGACGGTTCTCCAGAAGAGCAGCTTTTCCGTGCCATGGGGGCCGATTTCCGGAAGCTCCAAGTGCTCTACCGTGCCCGCCTGGACAAGGTCAAGTCCAGGATGGCAATGGTGGACAACGCGGAGGTGGACTTCAAGGCGCGCGTCGCTGAGGCGCAGACCTGGTTCCTGTTGGAAATATGCCCTAGAGGCAATAATAAATTAGTTATTATTATATTTCCTTGTTCATGATAATCGTTTATTATCCATGCTATAATTGTATTGATAGGAAACTCAGATACATGTGTGGGTACATAGACAACACCATGTCCCTAGTAAGCCTCTAGTTGACTAGCTCGTTAATCAATAGATGGTTACGGTTTCCTGACCATGGACATTGGATGTCATTGATAATGGGATCACATCATTAGGAGAATGATGTGATGGACAAGACCCAATCCTAAGCCTAGCACAGATCGTGTAGTTCGTATGCTAAAGCTTTTCTAAATGTCAAGTATCATTTCCTTAGACCATGAGATTGTGCAACTCCCGGATACCGTAGGAATGCTTTGGGTGTACCAAACGTCACAACGTAACTGGGTGGCTATAAAGGTGCATTACAGGTATCTCCGAAAGTGTCTGTTGGGTTGGCATGAATCGAGACTGGGATTTGTCACTCCGTGTGACGGAGAGGTATCTCTGGGCCCACTCGGTAGGACATCATCATAATGTGCACAATGTGACCAAGGGGTTGATCATGGGATGATGTGTTACGGGACGAGTAAAGAGACTTGCCGGTAACGAGATTGAACAAGGTATCGGGATACCGACGATCGAATCTCGGGCAAGTATAATGCCGCTAGACAAAGGGAATTGTATACCGGATCGATTGAGTCCTTGACATCGTGGTTCATCCGATGAGATCATCGTGGAACATGTGGGAGTCAACATGGGGATCCAGATCCCGCTGTTGGTTATTGACCGGAGAACGTCTCGGTCATGTCTGCATGGTTCCCGAACCCGTAGGGTCTACACACTTTAGGTTCGATGACGCTAGGGTGATAAAGGAAGTTTGTATGTGGTTACCAAATGTTGCTCGGAGTCCCGGATGAGATCCCGGACGTCACGAGGAGTTCCGGAATGGTCCGGAGGTAAAGATTTATATATAGGAAGTCTTATTTTGGTCGCCGAAAAAGTTACGCACATTATCGTTATTGTACCGGGAGTGCGAAAGGGGTCCGGGGGTCCACCGGGGGGGTCCACCTGCCCCGGGGGGCCACATGGGCTGTAGGGGGTGCGCGTTGGCCCATATGGGCCAAGGGCACCAGCCCCAAGAGGCCCATGCGCCAAGGAGACTTAGGGAGGGAAGAGTCCAAAGGGGGGAAGGCACCTCCGAGGTGCCTTGGGGAGGATGGACTCCTCCCCCCCTCTTGGCCGCAACCCTTCCTTGGAGGAAGGGGCAAGGCTGCGCCCTCCCCCCCTCTATTGCACCTATATAAAGGGAGGCGAGGGAGGGGAAGACAAACCTGAGTTCCTGGCACCTCCCTCCCTCCCGTGACACCTCCTCCTCTCCCGCAGGTGCTTGGCGAAGCCGTGCAGGATTCCCACGCTCCTCCACCACCACCACGCCGTTGTGCTGCTGCTGGATGGAGTCTTCCTCAACCTCTCCCTCTCTCCTTGCTGGATCAAGGCATGGGAGACGTCACCGGGCTGTACGTGTGTTGAACGCAGAGGTGTCGTCCGTTCGGCACTAGGATCATCGGTGATTTGAATCACGACGAGTACGACTCCATCAACCCCGTTCACTTGAACGCTTCCGCTTAGCGATCTACAAGGGTATGTAGATGCTCTCTCCTTCCCCTCGTTGCTGGTTTCTCCATAGATAGATCTTGGTGACACGTAAGAAAATTTGGAATTTTTGCTACGTTCCCCAACAGTGGCATCATGAGCTAGGTCTATTGCGTAGATTCTTTGCACGAGTAGAACATAAAGTAGTTGTGGGCGTTGATTTTGTCCAATATGCTTGCCATTACTAGTCCAATCTTGTTTCGACGGTATTGTGGGATGAAGCGGCCTAGACCGACCTTACATGTACTCTTACGTGAGACAAGTTCCACCGACTGACATGCACTTGGTGCATAAGGTGGCTAGCGGGTGCCAGTCTCTCCCACTTTAGTCGGATCGGATGCGATGAAAAGGGTCCTTATGAAGGGTAAATAGCAATTGACATATCACGTTGTGGTTTTGCGTAGGTAAGAAACGTTCTTGCTAGAAACCCACAGCAGCCACGTAAAACATGCAAACAACAATTAGAGGACGTCTAACTTGTTTTTGCAGGTTATGCTATGTGATGCGATATGGCCAAGAAGAATGTGATGAATGATATGTGATGTATGAGATTGATCATGTTCTTGTAATAGGAATCACGACTTGCATGTCGATGAGTATGACAACCGGTAGGAGCCATAGGAGTTGTCTTTATTTATTGTATGACCTGCGTGTCATTATACAATGCCATGTAATTACTTTACTTTATTGCTAACCGGTAGCCATAGTAGTAGAAGTAATAGTTGGCGAGACAACTTCATGAAGACACGATGATGGAGATCATGGTGTCATGCCGGTGACGATGATGATCATGGAGCCCCGAAGATGGAGATCAAAAGGAGCAAAATCATATTGGCCATATCATGTCACTATTTGATTGTATGTGATGTTTATCATGTTTATGCATCTTATTTGCTTAGAACGACGGTAGTAAATAAGATGATCCCTCATTAAAATTTCAAGAAGGTGTTCCCCCTAACTGTGCACCGTTGCGAAAGTTCGTCGTTTCGAAGCACCACGTGATGATCGGGTGTGATAGATTCTTACGTTCACATACAACGGGTGTAAGCTCGATTTACACACGTAGAACACTTAGGTTAGCTTGACGAGCCTAGCATGTACAGACATGGCCTCGGAACACAAGAGACCGAAAGGTCGAGCATGAGTCGTATAGTAGATACGATCAACATGAAGATGTTCACCGATGATGACTAGTCCGTCTCATGTGATGATCGGACACGGCCTAGTTGACTCGGATCATGTAGTCACTTAGATGACTAGAGGGATGTCTATCTGAGCAGGAGTTCATGAGATGAACTGAATTATCCTGAACATAGTCAAAAGATCTTTTTAAATTATTTCATAAGCTCGCGCTTTAGTTCCACTGTTTAGATATGTTCCTAGAAAAATATAGTTGAAAGTTGACAGTAGCGATTATGCGGACAATAGAAAGCTTATGTCCTTAATGCACTGCTCAGTGTGCTGAACCCCAAACGTCGTTTGTGGATGTTACGAACATCGGACATACACGTTTTGATAACTACGTGATAGTTCAGTTAAACGGTTTAGAGTTGAGGCACCAAAGATGTTTTTTGAAACGTCGCGGAACATATGAGATGTTTCGAGGGCTGAAATTGGGATTTCAGTCTCGTGCCCACGTCAAGAGGTATAAGACCTCCGACGATTTTCTTAGCCTGCAAACTAAGGGAGAAAAGCTCAATCATTGAGCTTGTGCTCAGATTGTCTGAGTGCAACAATCACTTGAATCGAGTGGGAGTTGATCTTCCAGATGAGATAGTGATGTTTCTCCAAAGTCATTGCCACCAAGCTGCTAGAGCTTCGTGATGAACTATAACATGTCAGGGATAGATATGATGATCCTTGAGGTATTCACGATGTTTGACACCGCGAAAGTAGAAATCTAGAAGGAGCATCAATTGTTGATGGTTGGTGAAACCACTAGTTTCAAGAAGGGCAAGGGCAAGAAGGGACACTTCATGAAACGGCAAATCAGTTGCTGCTCTAGTGAAGAAACCCAAGGTTGAACCCAAACCCGAGACTAAGTGCTTCTGTAATAAGGGGAACAGCCACTGGAGCAGAATTACCCTAGATACTTGGTAGATAAGAAGGCTGGCAAGGTCGATAGAAGTATATTGGATATACATTATGTTAATGTGTACTTTACTAGTACTCCTAGTAGCACCAGGGTATTAGATACCAGTTCGGTTGCTAAGTGTTAGTAACTCGAAACAAAAGCTACGGAATAAACGGAGACTAACTAAAGGTGAGCTGACGATACGTGTTGGAAGTGTTTCCAAGGTTGATATGATCAAGCATCGCACGCTCCCTCTACCATCGAGATTGGCGTTAAACCTAAATAATTGTTATTTGGTGTTTGCGTTGAGCATAGACATGATTGTATTATGTCTGTCACAATAGGTTATTCATTTAAGGAGAATAATGGTTACTCTGTTAATTTGAATAATACCTTCAATGGTCTAGCACCTAAAAGGAATGGTTTATTGAATCTCGATCATAGTGATACACATTTTCATGCCAAAAGATATAAGATAGTAATGATAGTACCACCTAATTGTGGCACTGCCATGTAAGTCATATTGGTATAAAACGCATGAAGAAGCTCCATGTTGATGGATCTTTGGACTCACTCGTTTTTGAAAAGTTTGAGACATGCAAACCATGTCTATTGGTGTATACGCATGAAGAAACTCCATGCAGATGGAACGTTTGGACTCACTTGATTTTGAATCACTTGAGATAAGCAAATCATACCACATGGGCAAGATGACTGAAAAGCCTCGGTTTCAGTAAGATGGAACAAGGTAGCAACCTGTTGGAAGTAACACATTATGATGTGTGCAGTCCAATGAGTGCTGAGGCATGAAGTGAATATCGTTATGTTCTGACTTCACAGATGATTCGAGTAGATGTTGAGTATATTTACTTGATGAAACACAAAGTCTGAATTATTGAATGGTTCAAGTAATTTCAGAGTGAAGTTAAAGATCATTGTGACAAGAGGATAAAATGTCTATGATATGATCATAGAGATGAGTATCTGAGTTACGAGCTTTGGCACGCAATTAAGACACCGTGGAAATTGTTTCATAATTAATACCGCCTGGAACACCATAGTGTGATGGTGTGTCCGAACATCATAGTTGCACCCTATTGGATATGGTGCGTACCATGACGTCTCTTATCGAATTACCACTATCGTTCATGGGTTAGGCATTTGAGACAACCGCACTCACTTTAATAGGGCACCACGTAATTCCGTTGAGACGACACCGTTTGAACTATGGTTTGGAGAAACCTAAGTTGTCGTTTCTTAAAGGTTTGGGGCTGCGACGCTTATGTGAAAAAGTTTCAGGTTGATAAGCTCGAACCCAAAGCGGATAAAATGCATCTTCATAGGACACCCAAAACGGTTGGGTATACCTCCTAATTCAGATCCAAAAGCAATAGGGATTGTTTCTAGAAACGGGTCCTTTCTCGAGGAAAAGTTTCTCTCAAAAGAATTGAGTGGGAGGATGGTGGAGACTTGATGAGGTTATTGAACCATCACTTCAACCAGTGTGTAGCAGGGCACATGAAGTTCCTGTGGCACCTACATCAATTGAAGTAGAAGCTTATGATAGTGATCATGAAGCTTCAGATCAAGTCACTACTGAACCTCGTAGGACGACAAGGACGCGTACTGCTTCAGAGTGGTACGGTGATCCTGTCTTGAATGTCATGTTGCTAGACAAAAATGAACCTGTGAGCTATGGAGAAGCAATGGTGGGCCCATATTCCAACAAATGGTTAGAAGCCATGAAATCCGGGATAGGATCCACGTATCAGAACAAAGCATGGACTTTGGTGGACTTGCCCGTTGATCGGCAAGCCATTGAGATAAATGGATCTTTAAGAAGAAGACGGACGTGGACGGTAATGTCACCGTCTATGAAGCTCGACTTGTGGCGAAGAGTTTTTCACAAGTTCAAGGAGTTGACTACGATGAGATTTTCTCATCCGTAGCGATGCTTAAGTCCGTCGGAATCATGTTAGCATTAGCTGCATTTATGAAATCTGGCAGATGGATGTCAAAACGAGCTTCCTTACCAGTTTTGTAAGGAAAGGTTGTATGTGATACAATCAGAAAGTTTTTGTCGATCCTAAGGATGCTAAAAGGTATGCTGGCTCCAGCGATCCTTCTAAGGACTGGAGTAAGCATCTCGGAGTTGGAATATACGATTTGATAAAATGATCAAAGATTTTGGGTTTATACAAAGTTTGTGAGAAACTTGTATCTCCAAAGAAGTGAGTGGGAGCACTATAGAATTTCTGGTGAGTATATGTCGTTGACATATTGTTGATCAGAAATGATGTAGAATTTCTGGAAAGCATACAGGTTTATTTGAAAGGTGTTTTTCAATAGAAAACCTGGATTAAGCTACTTGAACATTGAGCATCAAGATCTATGAGGATAGATCAAAAACGCTAAATGATACTTTCAAATGAGCACATACCTTGACATGATCTTGAAGGTGTTCAAGATGGATCAGTCAAAGAAGGAGTTCTTGCCTGAGTTGTAAGGTATGAAGTTAAGAGTTAAAGCTCGACCACGGCAGAAAAGAGAGAAAGGACGAAGGTCGTCCCCTATGCTTAGACGTAGGCTCTATAGTATGCTATGCTGTGTACCGCACCGGAAGTGTGCCTTGCCATGAGTCAGTCAAGGGGTACAAGAATGCTCCAGGAATGGGGATCATTGGACAGCGGTCAAAATTGTCCTTGGAGTAAATAAGGACATGTTTCTCGATTATGGAGGTGATAAAGAGTTCGGCGTAAAGGGTTACATCGATGCAAGCTTTGACACCTATCCGAATGACTCTGAATAGAAAACCGGATACGTATAGTGGAGCAACCATTTGGAATAGTTTCAAATGGAGCGTGGAAGCAACATTTATAATATGACCTAGAAATTTGCAAAGCACACACGGATCTGAAAGGTTCAGATCCGTTGACTAAAACCTCTCTCACAAGCAAAACATGATCAAACCCCAGAACTCATTGAGTCTTAATCACATGATGCTGTCAACTAGTTTAATGAGACTAGTAAACTCCTTGGATGTTGGTCACATGGCGATGTGACCTGTGAGTGTTAATCACATGGTGATGTGAACTAGATAATTAACTCTAGTGCAAGTGGGAGACTGTTGGAAATATGCCCTAGAGGCAATAATAAATTAGTTATTATTATATTTCCATGTTCATGATAATCATTTATTATCCATGCTATAATTGTATTGATAGGAAACTCAGATACATGTGTGGGTACATAGACAACACCATGTCCCTAGTAAGCCTCTAGTTGACTAGCTCGTTAATCAATATATGGTTACGGTTTCCTGACCATGGACATTGGATGTCATTGATAACGGGATCACATCATTAGGAGAATGATGTGATGGACAAGACCCAATCCTAAGCCTAGCACAGATCGTGTAGTTCGTATCCTAAAGCTTTTCTAAATGTCAAGTATCATTTCCTTAGACCATCAGATTGTGCAACTCCCGGATACCGTAGGAATGCTTTGGGTGTACCAAACGTCACAACGTAACTGGGTGGCTATAAAGGTGCATTACAGGTATCTCCGAAAGTGTCTGTTGGGTTGGCACGAATCGAGACTGGGATTTGTCACTCCGTGTGACGGAGAGGTATCTCTGGGCCCACTCGGTAGGACATCATCATAATGTGCACAATGTGACCAAGGGGTTGATCACGGGATGACGTGTTACGGGACGAGCAAAGAGACTTGCCGGTAACGAGATTGAACAAGGTATCGGGATACCGACGATCGAATCTCTGGCAAGTACAATGCCGCTAGACAAAGGGAATTGTATACCGGATCGATTGAGTCCTTGACATCGTGGTTCATCCAATGAGATCATCGTGGAACATGTGGGAGTCAACATGGGTATCCAGATCCCGCTGTTGGTTATTGACCGGAGAACGTCTCGGTCATGTCTGCATGGTTCCCGAACCCGTAGGGTCTACACACTTAAGGTTCGATGACGCTAGGGTTATAAAGGAAGTTTGTATGTGGTTACCGAATGTTGTTCGGAGTCCCGGATGAGATCCCCGACGTCACGAGGAGTTCCGGAATGGTCCGGAGGTAAAGATTTATATATAGGAAGTCTTATTTTGGTTGCCGGAAAAGTTTCGGGCATTATCGGTATTGTACCGGGAGTGCCGAAAGGGGTCCGGGGGTCCACCGGGGGGTCCACCTGCCCCGGGGGGCCACATGGGCTGTAGGGGGTGCGCCTTGGCCCATATGGGCCAAGGGCACGAGCCCCAAGAGGCCCATGCGCCAAGGAGACTTGGTTAGGGAAGAGTCCAAAGGGGGGAAGGCACCTCCGAGGTGCCTTGGGGAGGATGGACTCCTCCCCCCCTCTTGGCCGCACCCCTTCCTTGGAGGAAGGGGCAAGGCTGCGCCCTCCCCCCCCTCTTGCACCTATATAAAGGGAGGGGTGGGAGGGGAAGACACACCTGAGTCCCTGGCACCTCCCTCCCTCCCGTGACACCTCCTCCTCTCCCGCAGGTGCTTGGCGAAGCCCTGCAGGATTGCCACGCTCCTCCACCACCACCACGCCATTGTGCTGCTGCTGGATGGAGTCTTCCTCAACCTCTCTCTCTCTCCTTGCTGGATCAAGGCATGGGAGATGTCACCGGGCTGTACGTGTGTTCAACGCGGAGGTGCCGTCCGTTCGGCACTAGGATCATCGGTGATTTGAATCACGACGAGTACGACTCCATCAACCCCGTTCACTTGAACACTTCCGCTTAGCGATCTACAAGGGTATGTAGATGTACTCTCCTTCTGTGACACTCCAAAAAAAATTTTTTTTGGTGGTTTGTTTTTCAAAAGAACCTTGCTTGGTTTGAAAGAAGGTCATTTAAACCCTTCCTAAAAACCATTTTCTAGGTTTGCCCTCTCAAAACCCCTTTTTGGATTTAGTTTCTTTTAAAAAAGAAAACCCTTTTAGTTTTGGGCTTTTGTTTGGTTTTGATCCCTTCAAATTTTTACCATGCCACCTATGGTGAAATTTTTCCCAAACCTTGCCCCCCCCACTTTGGTTCAACCCTAACATTCTGTCAGAACTAATAAAATCCATTTTTGGATTTTATTCCAATTAATTCTCCTCCCAAAATAATTCTGCCTATACTTTTGAGCCTAGGTGGATTGCAAAGCAAGTACCCAAATACTTTTGATTTTTGATCTAAACTCAACACCCCTGGATAGTCCTTTGTACCCACAACCCAGAACCATCTTGATCCACTCTTCTCCTGTTCAAATTTTTCAAATTTCACTCACTGCAAGTTTGGACCAGTTTTGCCAAATTTGGTGAAATTCATACCTACACATCTCCAAAAATTCCACAAATATTCAGGCAGCCTCTAGATGCAATGAGAGGCCCCTCCATCAAAAACCAGCTCAAGAAAAAATCCGTACATGCCTAGATCATTCTGTCGAACACCTTGCATGCACTGTTTCTGTCCAAATTCAGTTAAGTTCAGACATTCAGAGTCGATCTTCGTCAGTGACTTTGTTCACAAGCTCACAGTGCACGTGGCACGTAGCTCACGGCCAGGCTCGCTTGTCCAGAGCCTCACATGCGCGCTTGGCGCCTTCCTGGCGTCGGTGGCACCATGGCCCGCCTGCGCCGGCGTGTCTCGCGGTGGCCGTAGCGCCGTAACGGCCGACAGGAAGCAGAACAGCGGCTCAACGCCGTTCTGCGCCGCCCAAGCATCCTGGTGGCTCCGCGTGGTCACCTCCTTGCCAGCGCACGCATGCAGCACCGTCGCCATGGCGCGGCACGCGCAGAGCGCGCTCTCTGTCGCCGACGGGCCGTCCGGCCGTTCCATCGAGGGCAGGCCGTAAACCTCCCTCCCATGCTGAGCTGGACCCCAAAATGGCACCACTACTTCACCTAGGCGATGCTCAAACCCCTAAGCCGACCGTCCGGCCACAGCGCCGCCGTAATCGACTCGCCGGACTTATCCGTGCACGGCAACCGACTCGGGCCGGCTATATATAGCACCCCCCGAGCCCACTCTCGCCCCGCACGACTCCACTACCCCACTAGACCCCGCCCAACCTCCACCACCCACCGGTGCAGAAGGACACGGTGAGCACGTTGGTAACCTCCGATCCTCCTGCCTCGCCGTAGATCGCCGTCGGCGATCACCGCTGCCCTCGGGCGCCAAATCTCTGCCTCCGTTTTTAAACCCGACGGGTGGGTCCTCCCCGTCAGCTTTTTCTTCTTTTTGAAACGTTTTCTGGGGAAACGCCTTCGGGCAAAATACGTCTTCCCCACTAGACTGACGTATTCAAGACTGAAGCGTTTTCTGTTTTTATAAAGAAAACCCTGGGAAGTTTATGTTTCATCACAAAAAGGTCCCTGGACTAAAACACTAATAACTTTTAAACAGAAGAGTATTTTTGATTGATTCTTTTTCTGTTCTCCTTAGATTTTTGTCTAGTTTTTTATCATATTTAATAAAAAATTATTTGGAACACTTTTCTGTACACTCACGGTATTTATGTTGCGTACGTATATTTTTTTTCTACCGTAGATACCGGAGGAGGTGACGGAGCTGCAAACTTCGCACAGTTAGATTCCGACTACTCCGAACCAGGCAAGCATGTTTGAACTCTTGATATGATGAGTGTTGTTGCATGTGTTCATTTTAGTAGGTTCATGGCATGTTTATGAACACCACTTTAAATGCTACATTTCATGGACCTAATCGGAAAGTAAGCTTCGGAAAGCATTAAGTTGTTGGATACATATTTGCATAGCCATGTGTTGGCATGAGGATGGGTAAGATGGCAGTGTTGTGACATGCCAGTCTTATGCCAGGTTATTTCAACCTCCGTGTCATTATGACACCGATCACTTTCCCATTCATTCCTTTCTACACTATCACATGTTTTCCGAAAGGAATATGGCATAGTAAGTTGCAAACCGTTTTCCTGGTACACACCAAATGAGAGGCCGGGGTGAGGGTTCCATGGCCCTGGATTAAATCCCGTCACCCGGTCAGGGGGCATGGGTGTTTCCGGTTGGGACCGAGAGGGGGGCACCCCTTAGAGCTCGCGTATATAAATTTGATCCCATGCTATTCGAGGTTGTGACCTCCCCGTCTCAAAGTTTTTCTTGGACGTTACCCAGGGTGATTCCTGGCTTCGGGAGATGAAATGGGTGTGTACTAGTTAAATGTGTTTTCTACTGAAATACCGTAAACGGAACTAGTCCTTCGTGACTACGGAAATCCGTTGGCTGTGTTCAGTTCTTCCAAACTCTGCAGAGTCCCAAATCTTTGAAGTATCTTGTACTTTGTTCAAGTACTATAATTATCTTATCTTGTCAGGTATTCAGCCTCAGTGACAAAAACTCCGGCGGGATTTATGATAAATAAATCCGGTTAAAGAGATTACTCTTGTGAATGGACTAATCCTATTATTTATTTTCGTTATAAGCCCTATCTGTGATGTCGCTCAGACGTCCGACGGTGGCATACCTGTTATTTATTTTTGTTATAAGCCCTGTCTGTGATGTCGCCCAGACGTCCGACTGTGGTATTTCTTTTTAAGCCCTTTATGTGATGTCGCCCAGACGTCCGACTGTGGTATTTATTTTTAAGCCCTGTCTGTGATGTCGCCCAGACGTCCGACTATGGGATTTCTTTTTAAGCCCTTTATTTGATGTCGCCCAGACGTCCGACTATGGCCTTTC
>NC_041391.1:1554083-1564134 GCF_002162155.2 Triticum dicoccoides | reverse complement strand
CGCCCAGACGTCCGACTGTGGTATTTCTTTTTAAGCCCTTTATGTGATGTCCCCCAGACGTCCGACTGTGGCATTTCTTTTAAAGCCCTTTATGTGATGTCGCCCAGACGTCCGACTGTGGTATTTCTTTTTAAGCCCTTTATGTGATGTCGCCCAGACGTCCGACTGTGGTATTTCTTTTAAGCCCTTTTTGTGGCGTCTCTTAGACGCCCGACTGTGGCATGCTTTTAATTTCTTGCCTTTCGAGGCGTCGCTCCAGACACCCGATCGGTTTTCAGCTATTTATTTTATTTATCAAGTCCTGCAAAAATCTTACCATTGTTATATGAGCATGATCCTTTATTCATGACGCATTCATGCATTCATGGATTATATCTTTTGTCCGAACTGTATTGCGAGTACTTTCAAGTACTCACCTGGCTTGTTGATTTGGCCAGATGCTGATGAAGGTGATCTCTTGGATGAAGAGTTTGATAGCGAGTCCGACGCCTAGAGGAGTCCCAGTCAGTCTCGTGCGATCCTGTATTGATCATTGTATTATCCGCTTACGCAACCCCAAATAAATGCATCGAGCCTCAACTCGGCGCTCGATGTGCTGCCAGTAGAAGTCAAGTTATCCACCATCATTTTATTTTCTCGAGCTAGTAGCATGCCACCACACCCCTGTGACATATCCGCCTATATGTAAGATATCGGCGAGTTTGTAATAAAGCTGTTGAGAAGCCTCAGCTCAAACCTGTAATATACTTGATGTTACTGGTTCCCTGTTTATCAAGCTTTTGTCTGCCAGAAATGATGACTTTTCCTATACTGGTTTTAAGAGATCGGTTTTATCAATAAACATTTTTATTGAAAAGCCGGTCGTGACATACTTGGTATCAGAGCCAGGCTGACTGTAGGAAGCCACTAGGTGCGATCGCTATTTGGTTACTAACATGATAGAGTTATTCATGTTTTTACAAATGTAGTCATTTTTCTGACAATCAGCATAAAATTTCTGATCTGATCATTCAGAATTTTTGCCTAATTTTGTAGATGGCTGGCAACGACTGCGAGTCTCAAATGTTCGCCAACGTGCCTGAGGGGTTCGTCAAACTCCTCTCCTTCATCGTTCGGGTCGCATTGGGGCCATGCGTGCGCCCAGTCTTCACGCTTTATCCACACAAGATCAACGACAGTCTGACTATGCACCAGGCTGCGGTGCAATTCAGGGGAGGCCCTGCTGAGATACGCCGCCTCCGATTCATGGGGAGAGCCATGCCTACAGAAAGGCATGCTATGGAGATGGCTGCCCGCGAGACGATAGCCCGTCTTCGGGATGTTCTTCCTGCAATGAAGATCCGTCGCAACCGCTACCTTCCATGCCATGTGCCTTATACCTGTCACTACTCTTTCTCTTGCCCAGAGGGGAGCGAGACGAAGCCTTTGAGATGCTTGTCGAGTACCTCCGAGCCCTGGAGGCAGCATTCGACTACATGGTGGATGACCTCGTAGCTGCACGCATGGACTCAGTTCATGGCTGTGCTGCTAATAGGAGGGAACTCCTGCACACCACTCCGCCACTGACGTTTGTGTCATCCACAGCCTCTCACTCACCCACCATACCCACCACTGCTCGTCGTCTGCCTACCACAGAGGAATTTAACCAGGCTATTGCACCCACTCCCGTCCGCTCCGCACCACCTATTGCACCTACTCCCGTCCGCTCTGCACCACTTGTTGCACCCATTCCTATACGTGTTGCCCCACCTATTCCACCCACTCGTGTTCGTGTTCTTCCACCTACGGCACCTACTCCATCCGCTCAGCGCAACATTTCTCATCTGGAACCTATTAGCGAAGAGGAGGTTGATTCCCCAGCGTCTCTACGTCTAACCCAGGCAGGCCAAGGGAGATCCTCACCATATCCGACTGAGTATGCGTAGACGTCATGCGATGTATCGGCTTGTGTAATATGTTTTATGTACTTAGGTTGTGAGAAGTAGCTTGTTTGCGCATCATGTAGAATATGGAGAAGTGCACTAGTTTAAATAACACGTCAGGATTATGTACGCATATCCTGAGTGATGTAATGTATAATTATGCCCGCGTGTAAGATATGCACTAGTCTTTCTCCAAGCAAAATCGTGTGTTTCCAAAAATATCCAGGAGTTAAAAATGTTCTTTGTGTGTGATTTTATTGGCTTTTGCGACTCTCTTTCTATTCATACGAGTTCACAAAATATATCCCCAGAGAGAAAGATGTCTCGTCCTTGGACGCGCTCCATGCCAATTCAGCCAGAAGAGTATTATGGCACACCGCAGAACCACAATTTCACTCAGGGTCAGACAAGCCAACAGGACAGTGAAACAGCATTTACACAAGTTTGTCGGTTGTATGAACAGAGTCAGCAGCAACACCAGGAAATGATGAACCAATTCATCAATATGGGAAGTAACCGTGGTTAGTATCAACCACAATCCAAATTATCTTAGTTACAAAAGACGCGTCCTCCAACATTTTCTCATACGGACAAGCTTCTTGAAGCTGAGGACTGGCTTCGAGACATGGAGAGAAAATTAATTATCGCACAGTGTTCGGACCGTGAAAAAGTATTGTATGCACCTCATTATCTCACAGGTGCAGCTGCATCGTGGTGGGAAAACTTCCTGCACATGCACCCCAACGAAAATGAAATCACCTGGCAAAGAAGGTTTTCGTGGGGCACATATTCCTAAGAGCATCATGAAAATCAAGAAGAAGGAATTTGATGAACTCAAGCAAAGAGCCATGACAGTGTCTGAATACAACAGCCAATTCACACTGCTGTCTCGCTACGCCAATGAAGAACAAATGACCGAGAGCAAGAAGATGGAAAAATTCTTGGAAGGCCTGACACCCGCCCTTAAGTGCCAGCTAGTCGTGCATACCTTTCCAGATTTTAAGACACTGGTGGATAAGGCCATTACCCTGGAAAATGAGCGACGTAGCCTGGAAGATTTCCGCAAACGGAAAAGGGACCAGACTACTTTCTCTCGCAATCACAGAAGCAAGAAGGGATTTCAAAAGGGGGATTCACACAAAACCCCGACAAATAATTCACGTCCAACCAAGAATTTCCATGCAAGAGACAAGGAATTCACCTATCGCCTAGGCGTTACCTGCTATGCTTGTGGAGAAGAAGGACACTATGCCAAGCAGTGTCCCAAGCCAAGGAACTCAACCCTGAGGCTAAATAATGGTGGCAATAATTCAGCACCAAAGCGAAACAATTTCAACCCCAACAACAACCACCGGAAGGGTCACCTGAACCACGTGACCCGAGAGGAGGCACAGAACGCCCCAGATATCATACTCGGTATGTATCCCGTCAACACAATTCTTGCCATGGTTTTGTTTGATTCTAGAGCTTCTCACTCGTTCGTTTCGAAAAGTTTTGCTTTGCAAAATAATTTTTCGATGCTTCCTTTGGAAAAATCAATGATCATCAAGTCCCCTGGCAAGTGACCCAGAATTACTGTCAAGGTGTGGTTATTGATTTTGAAGGATTGAAGTTTTACGCCAACCTTATTGTGTTGGAAAGCAAGGGACTGGATGTCATCCTAGGAATGGATTGGTTAACCACCAACAAAGGTTTTATTGACTGCTTCAACCGTACCGTGATTCTCACCCACCATCATGGGAAGAAAATAAAAGTTTCAGCCAAAGAGAGACAATTACCTCGAAAACCTAGATTAAACAAGGTGGACGTTTCTGAGCTGAGCAAGGTTCCAGTGGTATGTGAATTTCCAGACGTATTACCAGAAGAACTACCAGGCATGCCACCAGACCAAGAGATAGAATTCAGCATTGAGCTAGCACCCGGGACCACTCCTATTTACAAGAAACCTTACAAAATGGCACCATCCGAATAGGTAGAGTTGAAGAAGCAAATAAAAGAATTATTGGAGAAAGGATACATACGAGCCAGCTCCTCACCTTGGGGTTCTCCAATTTTATTTGCCAAGAAGAAGGATGGAACAATGAGACTGTGTATTGATTATCGAGCTCTCAACATGGTCACAATCAAGAACAAAAACCCAATTCCTCGAATAAATGATTTATTCGATCAGCTCGCACAAGCCAAAGTCTTCTCAAAAATTGACTTGAGATTAGGATACCACCAATTAAAAGTGCGAACAGAAGATATTCCCAAGACCGCCTTCACCTCCAGATATGGGTTGTATGAATTCACAGTGATGCCATTAAGGCTAACGAACGCCCCCGCATATTTTGTTCACCTCATGAACAAAGTGTTTATGAAGTATATGGACAAGTTTGTTGTTGTATTCATCGATGATATTCTGATATATTCCAAAACACCAGAAGAGCACGCCGAACATCTCAGGATTGTACTCGGAGAACTCAGTAAACATCAACTGTACGCCAAATTCAGCAAATGTGAACTTTGGCTAAGACAGGTAGGTTTTCTGGGCCACGTGCTAACCCAAGAAGGTATTGCAGTAGACCCAGAAAAAGTCAAGGCCGTACTTGGCTGGAAACCACCAGCTAAAGTAACAGACGTACGGAGTTTCTTGGGAATGGCAGGATATTATCAGAGATTTTTTGAAGGATTCTCCACTATAGCAAAGCCCATGACACAATTACTCAAGAAAGGCAAGAAATTTGAATGGACCGAGGCATGTGAGAAAAGCTTCCAAGAGCTAAAAAGCAAATTAACAACGGCACCAGTATTAATTGTGCCAGATATACACAAGAACTTTGAAGTATATTGTGACGCATCCCGGAAAGGCCTCGGATGCGTATTGATGCAAGAAGGCAAGGTAATTGCGTATGTCTCTACACAACTACGCAAGCATGAGGAAAATTATCCCACTCATGACTTGGAATTAGCAGCGGTCATTCATGCACTCAAGGAATGGAGACACTTCCTACTTGGGAATCGTTGTGAGATATACACAGACCATAAGAGTCTTAAGTATATTTTCACACAACCAGAGCTAAACTTACGGCAACGACGCTGGTTAGAGTTGGTGAAGGATTATGATGTTGGAATCCACTATCATCCCGGAAAAGCAAATGTTGTGGCAGATGCACTTAGCCGAAATCCAAGCACGGAAGACGACAGTATACCAAGGTTGAGGCTAGAATTTCAACAGGAATTTTCCCGACTCAATCTAATAATGGTCACCGAAGGCAGTGTGTCGAATATAGAAATACAGCCTACCCTGATGGAAAGAATCAAGGAAGCCCAGCACAGGCACCCCAGCATTGAGGGCATAAAAAGGAAAGTGAGTTTGGGAAGAGCCTCAGAATTCGACATAGATGAGCAAGGAATATTGTGGTACGGAGAAAGGCTATGCGTACCAAATGTCAAAGACCTCAAACAGCAGATATTGACTGAAAGTCACACAGCTCTGTATTCAATCCATCCTGGAGGGACAAAAATGTACAAGTATCTTCAGAAAAAAATTTGGTGGCACGGTATGAAGAGAGATATAGCCACATTCATTGCCTGCTGTGACTCTTGTCAGCGTATCAAGGCCGAGCACCAGAAACCAGCCGGACTGTTACAGCCAAATAAGATACCTGAGTGGAAATGGGACGAGATTGGAATGGACTTTATCGTTGGACTACCACGGTCACAACACGGAAACGATGCCATATGGGTCATAACTGACAGATTAACCAAGGTGGCCCATTTTATTCCGGTAAAAACCACTTACACCACTCAGAGACTAGCCAGACTTTATCTCGCCCGTATTGTCTGCCTGCATGGAGTCCCTAAGACTATCCTCTCCGATAGAGGCACACAGTTCGTCTCTACTTTCTGGGATCACCTACAACAGGCACTAGGGACTCAACTAGCCTTCAGTACCGCATATCACCCCCAGACTGATGGACAAATGGAACGCGTAAACCAAATCCTAGAAGACATGCTAAGAGCATGTGTCCTCACCTACGAGAATAGTTGGGAAGAAAGTTTGCCATATGCAGAGTTCACACACAACAACAGCTATCAAGCCAGCTTGCAAATGGCACCCTTTGAAGCACTATATGGGAGAAGATGTCGTACCCCGCTAAATTGGTCAGAGGCCGGAGATAGCCATATCTTTGGCCCAGATATGCTCAAGGAGGCCGAAGAGAAAGTTAAGACGATCAGAGAACGACTCAAAACAGCTCAGGGTCGGCAGAAGAGTTATTACGACCAAAAGCATCGGGAAATCAGTTTTGAACCCGGAGAATTAGTATACCTAAGAGTTTCTCCTATGAAGGGTCTGCAACGATTCAAGATTAAGGGGAAACTAGCACCAAGATTCATCGGACCATTTCAGGTGGTGGCCTGACAAGGCAAGGTAGCCTACCAGCTGGATCTGCCCGGAGACTTATCCGGTATTCACAACGTATTCCACATCTCGCAGTTGAGAAAATACATGAGCAACCCAGAGAAGCAAGTTTCACATGAATATATTGACGTGCAACCAGACCTCACTTACCGGGAGCACCCGATAAAAATATTAGAAGAGTCTGAGAGGAGGACCCGACGGAAAACCATTAAGTTTTTCAGAGTTCAATGGAGTAATCACACCGAGAATGAAGCAACTTGGGAAGGCGAGGATTTCCTTCGGACAGAACACCCACACCTATTTAAGGATCAGCTGAAATCTCGGGGACGAGATTTTTTCCTAAGGCGGTAGGTGCTGTGACACTCCAAAAAAAAAGAATTTTTTTTGGTGGTTTGTTTTTCAAAAGAACCTTGCTTGGTTTGAAAGAAGGTCATTTAAACCCTTCCTAAAAACCAACTTCTAGGTTTGCCCTCTCAAAAACCCTTTTTGGATTTAGTTTCTTTTAAAAAAGAAAACCCTTTTAGTTTTGGGCTTTTGTTTGGTTTTGATCCCTTCAAATTGGTGGTTTGTTTTTCAAAAGAACCTTGCTTGGTTTGAAAGAAGGTCATTTAAACCCTTCCTAAAAACCAACTTCTAGGTTTGCCCTCTCAAAAACCCTTTTTGGATTTAGTTTCTTTTAAAAAAGAAAACCCTTTTAGTTTTGGGCTTTTGTTTGGTTTTGATCCCTTCAAATTTTTACCATGCCACCTATGGTGAAAAATTGCCCAAACCTTTCACCCCCCCCCCACTTTGGTTCAACCCTAACATTCTGTCAGAACTAATAAAATCCATTTTTGGATTTTATTCCAATTAATTCTCCTCCCAAAATAATTCTGCCTATACTTTTGAGCCTAGGTGGATTGCAAAGCAAGTACCCAAATACTTTTGATTTTTGATCTAAACTCAACACCCCTGGATAGTCCTTTGTAACCACAACCCAGAACCATCTTGATCCACTCTTCTCCTGTTCAAAATTTTCAAATTGCACTCACTGCAAGTTTGGACCAGTTTTGCCAAATTTGGTGAAATTCATACCTACACATCTCCAAAAATTCCACAAATATTCAGGTAGCCTCTAGATGCAATGAGAGGCCCCTCCACCAAAAACCAGCTCAAGGAAAAATCCCTACATGCCTAGATCATTCTGTCGAACACCTTGCATGCACTGTTTCTGTCCAAATTCAGTTAAATTCAGACATTCAGAGTCGACCTTCGTCAGTGACTTCGTTCACGAGCTGACAGTGCGCTTGGCACGTAGCTCACGGCCAGGCTCGCTTGTCCAGAGCCTCACACGCGCACTTGGCGCCTTCCTGGCATTGGTGGCAACCTGGCCCGCCTGCGCCGGCGTGTCTCGCGGTGGCCGTAGCGTCGTAACGGCCGACAGGAAGAAGAGCGGCGGCTCAACGCCGTTCGGTGCCACCCAAGCATCCTGGTGGCTCCGCGTGGCCACCTCCTTGCCAGCGCACGCATGCAGCACCGTCGCCGTGGCGCGGCACGCGTAGAGCACGCTCTCTGCCGCCGACGGGCCGTGCGGCCGTTCCGTCGAGGGCAGGCCGTAAACCTCCCTCCCGTGCTGAGCTGGACCCCAAAATGGCACCACTACTTCACCTAGGCGATGCTCAAACCCCTAAGCCGACCGTCCAGCCAGAGCGCTGCCGTAATCGACTCGCCGGACTTATCCGTGCATGGCAACCGACTCGGGCCGGCAATATATAGCACCCCCCGAGCCCACTATCGCCCCGCACGACTCCACTACCCCACTAGACCTCGCCAGCCTCTGGGAGAGCCCCGAGGGGCCCTTCTTCCCCGACTCCGGCCACCTCGTTCCGCCTCGGCCTCCACCTTGATTCACTGCGGTGAGGCCATCTCCGGCGCCCAAACCCCGTTCGTAGCCTTCTCTTACACCTAGTGCTCTAACCCCCACCTCAATTCGATCCTTGCAGCCCTCCTCGGCGAGATCCATCAACGCCCGAACCACCGTCCGCCGGAGTTGAGACCGCCGTCAACGTGGGGCTCATCGGCGACCAACTCCACCACCCACCGGTGCGGAAGGACACGGTGAGCATGTTGGTCACCTCCGATCCTCCTGCCTCGCCGTAGATCGCCGCCGGCGATCACCGCGGCCCTCGGGCGCCAAATCTCTGCCTCCGTTTTCAAACCCGACGGGTGGGTCCTCCCCGTCAGCTTTTTCTTCTTTTTGAAATGTTTTCTGGGAAAGGCCTTCGGGCAAAATACGTCTTCCCCACTGGACTGACGTATTCGAGACTGAAGCGTTTCTGTTTTTATAAAGAAAACCCTGGGAAGTTTCTGTTTCATTACAGAAAGGTCCCTAGACTAAAACACTAATAACTTTTAAACAGAAGAGTATTTTTGATTGATTCTTTTTCTGTTCTCCTTAGATTTTTGTCTAGTTTTTTATCATATTTATTAAAAAATTATTTGGAACACTTTTCTGTACACTCACGGTATTTACGTTGCGTACGTATATTTTTTTTCTACCGTAAATACCGGAGGAGGTGACGGAGCTGCAAACTTCGCAGAGTTAGAGTCCGACTACTCCGAACCAGGCAAGCATGTTTGAACTCTTGATATGATGAGTGTTGTTACATGTGTGCATTTTAGTAGGGTCATGGCATGTTTATGAACACCACTTTAAATGCTACATTTCATGCACCTAATCGGAAAGTAAGCTTCGGAAAGCATTATGTTGTTGGATACATATTTGCATAGCCATGTGTTGCATGAGGATGGGTAAGATGGCAGTGTTGTGACATGCCAGTCTTATGCCAGGTTATTTCAACCTCCGTGTCATTATGACACCGATCACTTTCCCATTCATTCCTTTCTAC
Source organism: Triticum dicoccoides (assembly GCF_002162155.2). Taxonomy (NCBI): domain Eukaryota; kingdom Viridiplantae; phylum Streptophyta; class Magnoliopsida; order Poales; family Poaceae; genus Triticum; species Triticum dicoccoides. The sequence continues at coordinate 1,554,919 of NC_041391.1, read as the reverse complement.
ACTATCACATGTTTTCCGAAAGGAATATGGCATAGTAAGTTGCAAACCGTTTTCCTTGTACACACCAAATGAGAGGCCGGGGTGAGGGTTCCATGGCCCTGGATTAAAGCCCATCACCCGGTCAGGGTTCATGGGTGTTTCCGGTTGGGACCGAGAGGGGGGCACCCCTTAGAGCGCGCGTATATAAATTTGATCCCATGCTATTCGAGGTTGTGACCTCCCCGTCTCAAAGTTTTTCTTGGACGTTACCCAGGGTGATTCCTGGCTTCGGGAGATGAAATGGGTGTGTACTAGTTAAATGTGTTTTCTACTGAAATACCGTAAACGGAACTAGTCCTTCGTGACTACGGAAATCCGTTGGCTGTGTTCAGTTCTTCCAAACTCTGCAGAGTCCCAAATCTGTCAATTATCTTGTACTTTGTTCAAGTACTATAATTATCTTATCTTGTCAGGTATTCAGCCTCAGTGACAAAAACTCCGGTGGGATTTATGAGAAATAAATTCGGTTAAAGAGATTACTCTTGTGAATGGACTAATCCTGTTATTTATTTTCGTTATAAGCCCTGTCTGTGATGTCGCTCAGACGTCCGACGGTGGCATACCTTTTATTTATTTTTGTTATAAGCCATGTCTGTGATGTCGCCCAGACGTCCGACTGTGGTATTTCTTTTTAAGCCCTTTATGTGATGTCGCCCAGACGTCCGACTGTGGTATTTCTTTTTAAGCCCTGTCTGTGATGTCACCCAGATGTCCGACTGTGGCATTTCTTTTTAAGCCCTTTATGTGATGTCGCCCAGACGTCCGACTGTGGCCTTTCTTTTAAAACCCTGTCTGTG
>NC_041391.1:1521857-1553732 GCF_002162155.2 Triticum dicoccoides | reverse complement strand
CCCAGACGTCCGACTGTGGCATTTCTTTTAAAGTCCTTTATGTGATGTCGCCCAGACGTCCGACTGTGGTATTTCTTTTTAAGCCCTTTATGTGATGTCGCCCAGACGTCCGACTGTGGTATTTCTTTTAAGCCCTTTTTGTGGCGTCGCTTAGAAGCCCGACTGCGGCATGCTTTTAATTTCTTACCTTTCGAGGCGTCGCTCCAGACACCCGATCGGTTTTCAGCTATTTATTTTATTTATCAAGTCCTGCAAAAATCTTACCATTGTTATATGAGCATCATCCTTTATTCATGACGCATTCATGCATTCAAGGACTATATCTTTTGTCGGAACTGTCTTGCGAGTACTTTCAAGTACTCACCTGGCTTGTTGATTTGGCCAGATGCTGATGAAGGCGATCTCTTGGAAGAAGAGTTTGATAGCGAGTCCGACGCCTAGAGGAGTCCCAGTCAGTCCCGTGCGATCCTGTCTTGATAATTGTATTATCCACTTCCGCAACCCCAAATAAATGCATCGAGCCTCAACTCGGCGCTCCATGTGCTGCCAGTAGAAGTCAAGTTATCCACCATCATTTTATTTTCTCGAGCTAGTAGCATGCCACCACACCCCTGTGACATATCCGCCTATATGTAAGATATTGGCGAGTTTGTAATAAAGCTGTTGAGCAGCCTCAGCTCAACCCTGTAATATATTTGATGCTACTGGTTCCCTGTGTATCAAGCTTTTGTCTGCCAGAAAGGATGACTTTTCCTATACTGGTTTTAAGAGATCGGTTTTATCAATAAACATTTTTATTGAAAAGCCGGTCGTGACACCTTCCCCTTGTTGCTGGTTTCTCCATAGATAGATCTTGGTGACACGTAGGAAAATTTTGAATTTCTGCTACGTTCCCCAACAGTTCCACCAGACTCGTGAGGAGCAGAGGGCCTTTCAGGAGGAATTGGCCAAGCGCGATGTGGAGCTCACCATGAAGATGGCCGACATCGAGAAGGCCCAGGAAAAGGCGGCGAACTTGGCTGCCGCGGCCGAAGCCGCCCGGAACCAGCATCAAGCCGCCTTGGATTCCCAGGAAGAGGACCTCTCTGCGCGTGAAGCGAAGCTTATCGCAACGCTCCGCAGCAAGGATGAGGAGCTCGAGGCCCTTGTCGCGCGACGGACTCGCGAGCTAGAGCAGAGGCACTTGATGCCCAAGCTCTGGCCCATGTCGGCCAGGTGAAGGAGCTGGAAGCAGAGTGGGACGAGCTGAAGGAGCAGGCCATCAAGCTGTCCGGCGAGAAGAACATGCTCAACCGCGCCTTGATAGAGGCACAAGGAGCAGTCATCAGCAGGACTGGGGAGCTCTCTGACGCGCAGAACTCCATCAGAGACCTGAAGCTGAAGCTAGAGGATCTCGAGAAGATGTTGTTGGAGAGCAGGGCTCGGGAGGAGACCTTGACCAGGAGCCTCGAGGAGGAGAAGCAGCTGCGGGCAAACGAGGCCGCCTCCCACCAGGAATGTGTGGTGGGTGAGAACAGGTGGATCAGCCATCTGGAGGTCGTCGCCGGTAGGGTCACCTCGCAATGGGCCACCATGGGGATGCCAAACGTGAGGTACGCCCCCGAGCGCAGCGGCACCGTCAACGCCAAGCTGACCCAGTTCTTCGAGGGCGTCCTCGGAGCCTTGGCCTATCTTCACTCCAACAGGACGGCCACGCTGGCCGAGGAGGCCCGGCGACTTTGTCGGAGGGTCGTGACCAAGGTCCTCACCAAGATGGCGCACTGGAATCCCGACCTTGACTTCGCGGCCGCGATGAAGAACTTGCCGAATGGTCTTGACCTCACGGTGCTCAAGGAGCGTATCAAGCCCATCACCGACTGCACCGACGAAATCAAGAGGGTGGAAGGCCAGCGCCGGGATTAGGCATCCTGTTCTTCTTCGCCGCTGCGGGTGCCCGACCAAGACAAATTTTATCTTTAGTTAGAACCGCAGCTATGACGTGATGTAAGATAACTTTGAAGTACTCTTAATATTCATGCATGTTATTTCCCCATTCAATTCCTCTTTGTATTCGTGCCCCACGTCGATCGGGTAGGCTAGCCGGCGCGGAAGCCCCTAGCGGCATTTTGGGGACGGATCCCCAGGGCCTGCCGGGTACGCGTGCTGCCGGACGAGCCACCTTCCCGTTCCGAACGCGGCCGCTCGAACTGTCGAGCTTGACTCGAGTCAGAATCGAGGGTGTTGTTGATCGCGGAAGGTTACTCTGCCATTCTCGACGTAGCCGCTTGAGCTGTTGAGCGGACTCGAAACAGGGCAAGGGCGTTGCCGATCGTGGGAGAGCCCCCTGGCGTCCAGGTTTCTCATACAAAGGCGTGACATCTCCGGGGGGAATAACCTCAAATAAGAAGGGTAGCACAAATAAGGGTTCAGTGCAACTTAGCTTCTGTTTGCGATCGCTCGAGTGTCGATCTTCTGGCCTCCTTTCTTCTTCAAGGGTCACGAAGATGAAGGAGTGCTGGGCTAACTGCTAAAGCCGATTCTCACAACTGCGCCCCCTACCTGGCGCGCCAAAGATGGTGGTGTGGAACAACACCTATGGGATCACAAGAATCCCTACTACGGTCACGGGGCGCGGGGTCGTGAGAAGAGCGGATCAAACAGATAGCACACGGTTCTTTATCCAGGTTCGGGCCGCCAGGATGCGTAAAACCCTACTCCTGCTTTGGTGGTTTGTTTATCTGTGTTCTTGGACTAGCAATGGGGCGTAAGGAGTTCCAAAAGGCCGAATCCTCCTCCTGGCCGCCCTGGGCCTCCTTTTATATAGAAAGTTTATCCCTCGCATTACATTACAAGGAGCCTTTAACACGTCTTGCTTAGGTGTCCTTGCTTTATCGGGGGCGGGGGAGAGCCCTCTCTCGTCCATCGTCGCTTCCTTTCGTGTCGACACGCGCCCTGGCCAGCGGTGCCTGCGGTGCCATGTAGGTAGGCAGGCAGCTGACGTGGCGCAGTGGTGGGTCTCCACGAAGATCCGCTTGCTGCCACGCAGGTGCCTGCCCAACTGGTTGGGTCGGCAGCTGCATGCGAACGGTGGTAGAGGTTTGATTGGCGTGGGCCTGATGGTGGCCCTACGGGTGCTCTTGGTAAGGGCCTCGCCGTAGCCCAAGCAAGGGTCTTGCCGGGGCCCCGGCAAGGGTCTTGCCGGGGCGCCTGCTGTCATCACCTGCAAGGCTCTTGCCGGGGGCCTTGTGGTCCTCCTTGGCTGGGATCCCGCCAAGGGTCGTCATCTTCTATAGTGTGTATCTGATCTTGAATGTCTTCACAAAGATCTGCATGCCACCACGGGGATGTCTCCCGAATCCTTGCCCCATGGGGGCAGTGGACTCAAGGGTGACTCGCTCCGTAGGTGTGGGGCAACCTGCCATGGCAAGGGTCTTGCCGGGTTTGCTAAAACCGCCTCCCGGCAAGGATCTTGCCGGGGGAGTTCGCTTCGTCCCCTTTGCTCTTTGTGGTCTTGGTCTTGGCGTCGTTCTGGTCCTTTCGGGCTTCGGCCTTACCTTGGCTCACCTCCCTTGCCTTGCTCAGTGCGGCAGTGCTCGCGGCTCAGACTGCACGTGCACAGTTATAGGGGTACAAAAAGTGTACCCCTCTTTTTGTACACCGACAGTAGATCTCTTGTTGGGTCCCGGTAGCTCTTCAGAGATGGATTCAGAGACAGATGACCAGTCCTATTCCCCCACCGAGGTGTATGCTCTAACTTGGCCCGGTTATACTGCTCATATCATGCATATGGTGTCTTGAATTGCATAGTTTAGACATCATATACACAATATTCAACACCATGTCCTTAGTTCAGACATCATATCGAATGCCCTCTGTTTAGCATCTAAATCACATATGTGAATTAAATGATGCGATCTTGATTACTTAGATAACATGTAGGTGAATTATGTCATGCGATCCTGTTTAGTTATTCATCATATATTTTAATAATGTTATGCTATGCTATCCAGTTTAGATAGACCTTATATATGTGAAACTATGTCATGCTATCCGTTTTAGTTAAACAATATACATGTCAACTATTTCATGCCCTCTTTTTTCCACACTATCTATTGCATCTGTCTCTCATACAATGTCTGTACATTCAACTATGTTTCCTGTTTATCAACCATTTGAATTGGAGCGGGTGATGCCAGTATCTAGCGGACTAAAAACACGGTCTTGAAATAAAACAGTGCTACCTCTTGGTGGAGATAGCACCCCGGTTGTACATGCACGAGAACCAGCCCTACCACACATAACCCAAACTCTCATAGATTGTACCCCTACTACGATGGACAGAGAACCAGCTTCACCCAATCTAACCCCAACCCCAGCAGATAGTAACCCTGTTCCTGTTGACACAGCACCATCTCCACCGCAAAGCTCCCAAACAAGAGCAGTTAGTAAGGCAGCTCCATTGCCCAAAGGGCCAGTACTACCACGGCGAACCCCAACTCCACCAGTTAGTACGCCTATTCCGGTGGAGGAAGCAGAACCAGCTAGTCGTACTTTAGCATCTATCGCATTTGATGTTGTTAAATCGTATGTGCGTATCTTCCCATCTTGGAAATATTATACCGAAGATGAAGGAAAATGCCAATTGCAGGTGTTTGTCCAGGAGTTATGTGTAAGTAATGTTATTCATGGCAATTACTTTGCTTTGTCCCATACATCCTACCTCCATGATGGTTATAATACTGCAAATTTTCCCATTTTTCTCTATAGAGAAGGACCGATTCGGAAACTCAGGATGAGGTAACATGTGCTAATATCTCTGCTATCTTCAAGAATGCTTGGTGGCAGTACAGGAATTACCTGAAGAAAACGTACTTCACCGGCAACGAAACTCATCAAATTCCCTTATGTTTTGCTGAGACACATTTACTGGACAATGACTGGGAACGCCTTGTCGTGTACTGGTCCCGAACCAAGAATATGGTAAGGTCTATGAGCTCATTTTCTATTTTTAAGTAATATATTCTTGCATCTTACTGTACTTTGTTGATGTAGAACCAGTGCCTAAACCTGAAGAACAACTGTTCTAATTTAAGATTCCATTGCTATCATAGTTCAAAAAAGCGCTAGGCGCTAATTGTGCATTTTGCCACCGCCTTGCGCTTTACTGACCAAAGCGCATGCTTATGCGCAGTTATGCACAGATTAAGCATAGTTATGCGCAATGCGTTTTGCCAATGCCTAGAGACTAGGCGCGCTTAAGCGCTCGCTTAGGTGTGCATTTTTTAACTATGATTGCTATCGTACATACTGCTTTGCTCTTGTATCACTGTATTAAAATAATACAAACATTTTTTAAATTGAAGGATCGAATCGAAACTCCAATGGCACAGCAGGTATGTTCACGCATGTTTTTTAACAGGTTTTCTCTTATCAATAGCTCTGTTGATTTCAATTCCAATTGTGTATACAGTTGACTTCTCATATCATGCACATTACTAGCATCAAAACAGAGCCAATATTGTTGTTGTATATGTACACCCGTGGTACCCATCTGAAATCTTGTTGTGTTGTGTAGTTTTCCACGCTTTATATTCTTTCACTACTGCTTTGTCTTGAACTAATATGATTTGAACCGTGTCTCTATTTTGATTTGGCAAGAAAATGCAGCGACCATAGGACATAGATATATGTTTGTTTGATGCTTTTATTATGTACTAGTACTTGGCAATAGGAGACTTGGTAGTTTAATAATGTCCACCTTACTAATGAACTGGTTCACCAAAATGAGTTTCATATACTAGTACATGCTAAACCTATTATGTGTCTTCTTGTTTCTTCTTTTAGAATGCTGACAGAATATTGGGGAAGAGTGCCTTATTAAGAAATGGTAAAGGAAGTAATGCAGATAAAGTTCAGGATAGCGACACATCCTTGTTGGTCTCCAACAAAGCTGATAAAACAACTAAGGAAGACTATCTTGAAGACAGTGAGACAACCCCAAAGTCCTGTCTTGGTTTAGTGTTCGAGTTACTGGCCACTACCGCTTGCACAAGCTATTCAAACTCACTGTCTTAATCAGTTTGGTTTCTTGAGTCCCAACTAGAAGCTGAAAGACATCGATCAGTTGTGCTGTGACAAGAGGCAGAAGGACTGCGGAAGTCCCTGGAGCATTCAAATGCATACTTTCTGGTGCAACAACAAGCGTTGGAGGATTTTAGCGCCAAACAGGACAAAGCTAATAAGCTTGCTAAGCTTATTGCCAGCGTGGTGGATACCCAGGATAACGTTTCTTGAGCTCTTCTGAAGTTGTTTCAGTTACGCTCTTGTTTTGCTGCCGCGTTTATTTGCACTAGCCAATTTTGACGGCCAGTGTATGTAATATGCTGCTTTGTTCCCTATATTTGCACTGGTGGCGAACTTTGATGCCCAGTGGATGTAATATGTGTAATAGTGGTAATAGGCTAGCGCTAATTTCTTTCTTATTTATTTCCTTATTGTCTAGTTTAGTTGTTTGCTTGTAGTCACTGTAGTTCTTTTTCCATGTTTTTCTAGTGGCCACAATAACCTATTTTTGGAAACTAGGCCAAAATAATCGTGGCAACACATGGAATGTTGTAACCATGGGCCTCCTGCGGGCCGTATGATCCATGGCCCTTATACGGGCCGTAGGATCTTTTGGCCTTCTATACGGGCCGTAGGATCCATGGGCCTTCTACGGGCCATACGATCCATGGGCCTTTTACGGGCCGTAGGATCCATGGGTCTTCTACGAGGCGTATGATCATTTTGCCAATCATTGGCCGTACTATTCATGGACCATAACGGGCCGTTAATAGGCCGTATTTGATAACTCTATGAAAACAGCCCAACGGGTTTTTTTTACATTAAAACGGCGCAACGTATTAACGGGCCACAAACGGGCCGACTGTAACCACGGGCTGAATTTGGCCCACAAGCAGAAAATGATAGTAAAGGGCCGTAAGTAACCGAATGCTGGAAATGAGCCCAAGAATTAATGGGCCCTGAGAAGGCCGAAAGATAACATGGGCTGGAAACGGCCCAATGGAATAATGGGCCGTTAATGGGTATAAAGTGATAACTATTCATTACGGGCCAGTTTCACCACGGGCTGTTAATGGGCCAAGAGTTACAATGGGCCTCATATGGGCCGAAAGACGTCATGGGCCATACATGGGCCGGAAGTTAAAACGGGCTGTAATCATATAGGATGGCCCGGATGATGGTACTGGGCCTAATTAGGAGAGGTCGTAACGGGCCCTGGGTTAGCGGGCTGTAAATGGGCTATATGTGAACAGGCCGTTAACAGGCTTTACGTGGGCCGGCTCGCCAAGTCAAATGGGCCGTCCTTTTCACAGGAATGGGTAAGGGAGTCCTGGATTATGGGATCCTCGGACAGCCGGACTATATACTTTGGCCGGACTGTAGGACTATGAAGATAAAAGATTGAAGACTTCGTCCCGTGTCCAGGTGGGACTCTCCTTTGCGTGGAAGGGAAGCTTGGCAATTCGGATATGTAGATCTCTTTGCTTGTAACCGACTCTGTGTAACCCTAGCCCCCTCCGGTGTCTATATAAACCGAAGGGTTTAGTCCGTAGGACAACAACAATCATAATCATAGGCTAACTTCCAGGGTTTAGCCTCTACGATCTCGTCGTAGATCAACTCTTGTAATACTCATATCATCAAGATCAATCAAGCAGGAAGTAGGGTATTACCTCCATCGAGGGAGCCCGAACCTGGGTAAACATTGTGTCCCCCACCTCCTGTTACCATTAGCCTTAGACGCACAGTTCGGGACCCCCTACTCGAGATCCGCCGGTTTTGACACCGACAATGGGCCTCTGTTGGGCCGTACCACGTGTCGACGTATCATAGGCGCCTTGGGTCCAATGTGTGGATGACATCTGTCCCAACGGTGAGCCGACACGTGTTTCCTCCAGCCATAGATGATTTTATACGTGGAAAATCCCCATTGGTCGGGGCTGTTAATGGGTTATCCGATCCAAAACCGGACCCGATTGCTTAACGGTGTTCCATTACGGTGGATGCCACATGTCGGTCACCCTTGACGAAAGCATTTCTGTGACGCGTGATTTATCGTCATGGAAGTGGACACTTCCGTGATGATAATTTTGGTAATGTCATGAAACACTTCTACGACAACACAGGTATGACTATCTTGATTCTGTCATAAAATCGCCATGGATATACATGCATGACAAAAAACGTGACCTACTGCGACAACCACGTATCATCACGGAAGTGTATTTTTTTGTAGTGCGCCCAGGCTTGACGATGATGATCGTCGTCGATAACGTCCAGAACTACATTTGTGTTTCTGGCTGTATGACTAGCTAGTAGAACTGCTATATATGTGTGGCTGTAAGACTACCTAGTACTTCTTGAGGATGAATGTTGACTATATATGAAATTGTTATCTAGTACTACCTAGTACCTATAATGCTTTATAAAATTGATATCTAGTAGTACCTAGTATCTGGAAATTGCAGTTTATTGAAACTGAAACGGGATAGGAAGCAGGGGGGAAATGATGAAATATATAGTGGTAGCGCGGGGATAGGAAAGTGCTACAGCTAACTAATAGTAGCATGCTCCCGAAAAGCACTGCTGATATAGTCAATAGTAGTAGCGCGGGTACGAACAGCGCTACTATAACAGTTAGCTCGCCGTAGTAGTAGCGCGGCCACCGGCGCTGCTGATAGCCTCAAAACCTGCGCTACTACTAGGGTTTTCCGGCTCGACGATGGCTCTCGGCATACTACTGGGTTTAGGGTTCCGGCTCGACGAGGAGGCGCCTCTGCTTCCTTCGTCTCCAATACAACAATAAACCAGAGTTTTGTCTCTCATCCCCCTTTTATCTGAATCTTGACATACAGTTTGAGATCACTAATTCTGTTTTGTTGACATATATAGATGTAAATCAAACTCCCGCGAGGCCCCTTCGTCGCCTCTGTGTGCGAGTTGGGCGGCGGCTGTAGTTATCGTCCGAACTCCCTCTCCTCTGTTCTTCTTCCTCCCTGCCGCTGGCGGAGGACGCCGCCAGAAAAGCACGCGCGGCCAACGGTGGTATTAGGGGCCCTGATGGAGCCTGACGGTGGGGATGGTGGATTGGCCCTTACGTCAGAGTGCGTGGAGGACGTGTAGTGGTTGCGGTGTCCCCCTTCGGAGATGGCGGTGTATGCATGGGGCCGATGAACTATTGTTTTGCCGCCCGCATCTCTTGGTTCTGACGACCGTTGTGTCCAGCTGGCTGCTGGCATCCTAATCGGATCGGATTTGTCTATCTTTGTTGCGAAGGACATCGTGAACATCATAGTTGAGGTGACGGTGTGAACTGGTGACGTTGCAGGATGCATCCGAAAGGCTCTCATGTGGGATTCGGTGGCTCTCACTTCGACCGGTTTGCCTTTCAACGATGAGATCCATGAACTACAACCTGACCCAGAGGATATGGTTATGCAACAGTGACTATTGAACTCCAGCGCATGTACTTGCTGCGATTGTAGAAAAGTGGTGGCGACAACACAGGATTGACGTCGAGTTGATGGTGCTTCTTGAGCATCCGGTCTCGAGCTCTGGAGTGTAAAACCTTGGCTTGACTCAAGTTATTAAACCTGGCAATGATGATGCTTTTCCATCGCTCCCTTGTTGAAGGCAATGCTCGTATTTGCTCGGACCTGTTCTTCAAGGTGAAAACCTAGAATCTGACCTTTGGTGGTTGGGTCCTGTAATGGATGGGCTTAAGCGTCATTTCCTTCATGAAGGTGCTTCTGTTGAAGAATGTCGTTGTCCTTCTGGTGTCAAGAAATGGTTGGTGCGGATATGGTTTATAATAGTTTGTCGACCGTTGTGGATCGCTTCAGGGTCTTTTTTTATACTCGCTTGGGCATAGCTTCTGTCTTTTTTTACACTCGATTGGGCATAGCATGGGTCTTGTATGACTACTATTTGCCGGTGTTTTTGTGCTCGTGTGTTAGAGTTGGCTGTGCGCACCTTTGACATGTAGTGGCCGGGTGTGTGCTCTTTATGTTTGTATCAACTTGATGATTCATGCCGAGTTAATAAAATCCATCCTTTGTTGAAATAAATATGCAGATGTAAATCTCCTTTGGCCCCGTTCATCGCATCTTCCGGTTTGGTTTGAGGTCACCCGGTCTTCTCGAGCACGTGCTTACAGAATCCACTTGTTCTAATTTGGATGGAGGCATTAAATAGAATGCATGCACCACTTGTTCTAAGAAAACAAGAAACTACTCCCTCCGTTTCCCAAATAATTATCTCAAATGGATTACAACATACGGATGTATGTAGACGTGTTTTAGAGTGTAGATTCACTCATTTTGCTCCGTATGTAGTCACTTGTTGAAATCTCTAGAAAGACAATTATTTAGGAACGGAGGGAGTAGCTAATTCTAGCTATGCATGTGCGTGGGAAAAACTTGTACTAATAAATGCATAGAAGGAAATGATCAAAAGCTGCCTCATTTTTGCTGTACGCACTACAAGTATTGATGACGTGCCCTCTTAAAAAGATACAGGTATGCATATAGTGGTGGGTATGTAACTAAAATTATTTCTCTTTGTACAGGACCTAACTGTGTTTAGGGTATATACCAAGAAATTGTTTAAGGATAAGACATATTTTTTGGGTATGTAGCCACAATATTTTTGCATGATTCGTCGAGTATCACAGCTCGGCTACATCTCTATCGTGTATGTTTTACAGATGCTTATATTTATAGGAACGTAAAAAAAATCATTTGTCAAGGTATTTGGTTTAGGTACATGTATCCACTTATATTTATGGGTATATACAAATATATTTTTTACATCAAGGTAAATACATACAAAGAAATTCTTCGAGTATCCACTGCTTTTTTTTTTTGCGAAAGCATAAGCATTACAAGTATATCGGACTACGTGTGTAGGTATTTAAAATCTGGAATAAATAATAGGGTATATTCCATTCGAGGTATGAACATAAAGAGAAAAAACATGAGTTGCACCGTTTTTTGTGAAAACTTGAGTATGCACTTACAAATATAACGGAAATATTTGAAGGTATCTAAAACCTAGAATAATCATAGGGTATATATGTACCCAAGTACAAGTGTTCGAGTATTTAGACTATTTTGAACAAAATTATAGTTGAATTGTTTGAGAAAAGAAGTCTTTTATGAGGGAATCAATATCATCCATTTTTGGAAACCAGTCAACAATCAATGCCGTGAAGCTTATTAGTGCATGAAAATAGCAAATGGAAAGAAAATTATTTGGAAGGTTCTAGTTATTATTTATATTTATTAGTAGAAAATGCATTAGCTTCGGGTTCGACTATGTGCCTGCGCACCTATGATTTTTATTGAGTAGATGCCGGTTAACAGATGAGCGGGCTGATCTCATGCAAGACGGCAGATACACGGCTCCATGGGTGGAGTACAATAGGCATAACTGAACACGGGTGACACGAGTATAAGATGTGTGGCCCTACTCACGTGAACAGGAGAGACCAAACCCATGTGACAGCACAAGAAGGATATGTGGTCTACGATACGCCAGTGTGGCAGGTGCGTATCCATCACATTCACATGCAGAGCATATTCGTCTCCGTCCAGGCACTATATATACATGATTATATAACATAACTTGTAGACATGACATGCATAAAAAGTACTTATTATATCTAACTACTGTAGATATGCTTCCACCGATGGATTCGCTGTGCTTAGCGGCGATGGGGCTATTGCCGTTGCTAGCCTTCGTCGTCCTTGTGTCCATCACCAAGCCCAAGAGCAAGGTCATGTGCGGTGGTGCCACGCAGCTCCCTCCGGGCCCTGCATTCTCGTGGCCCCTGGTGGGCAACCTGCCGGAGATGATGCTCAACAGGCCGGCGTTCCGATGGATACACTTGATGATGCAGGAAATGGGCACCGACATCGCCTGCATCCGCCTCGGCCGCATATTTGTCATCCCCATCACCTGCCCGAAGATCGCCCGCGAGGTACTCAAGAAGCAGGACGCCAACTTCGCCTCCCGCCCGCTCACCTTTGCCTCATCGGCATTTAGCGGCGGGTACAAGAACGCCGTGCTGTCCCCATTCGGCGACCAGTGGAAGAAGATGCGCCGCGTACTCACCTCCGAAATCATCTGCCCTTCCCGGCACCGGTGGCTCCACAACCAGCGTGCCCAAGAGGCCGACAACCTCACAAGCTACGTCTACACGCTCGCCACCGCGCCGTCCTCTGCCGTTAACGTGAGACACGTTGCAAGGCATTACTGTGGTAACGTCATCCGGCGGCTCGTCTTCGGCCGGCGGTACTTCGGCGAGCCTCGGCCAGATGGCGGCCCGGGCACGATGGAGGTGGAGCACATGGACGCTGTGTTCACCTCGCTAGGTCTCCTCTATGCGTTCTGCATTTCCGACTACCTACCATGGCTGCGCGGCATCGGCCTCGACCTGGACGGACACGAGAAGATTGTGATGGAGGCCAATGCGACGGTGAACCGGCTGCACGACACGGTCATTGATGAGAGGTGGCGGCAATGGAAGTCCGGCCAGAGGGAGGAGGTCGAGGACTTTCTTGATGTGCTCATCACGCTCAAGGACGCAGCGGGGAACCCTCTTCTCACCATCGAGGAGGTGAAAGCACAGTCGCAGGTATGTACATAACCACTTTGGTACACACGTAAAGCATGCATTGCATGCAAGTCCAAGCGCACGCCACCCAAATCCATGGGCCAAAAAGAGAAGAAAAACCGTTGTCAACATCAAGCATGTCTATGAAGGTCCAAGATGCAAAAAGTTATACATAAATTCATTAATCTGTCGCTTGGGTTGATGGCGCAGGACATAATATTTGCCGCCGTTGACAACCCGTCAAACGCAGTGGAGTGGGCGCTGGCGGAGATGTCCAACATTCCCGAGGTGATGCGGAAGGCGGTGGAGGAAATCGACCAGGTGGTGGGCCGAGAGCGGCTTGTCCAGGAGTCAGACATCCCGCACCTCCCCTATCTCAAGGCGTGCATTCGTGAGGCATTCCGGCTGCACCCCGTCGCACCCTTCAATGTGCCACACGTCGCGCTTGCTGACAGCAACGTTGCCGGTTACCGTGTGCCCAAGGGCAGCCATGTCATCCTCAGCCGTATGGGACTCGGACGGAACCCAGCTGTCTGGGACGAGCCGCTACGCTTCAAGCCAGAGCGTCATATTAATACAACAGCCGACAATGAAGTGACTCTCACGGAGAATGAGTTGCGGTTCATCTCCTTCAGCACTGGTCGCCGTGGGTGTGTGGCGGCTTCACTTGGCACGGCCATGTGCGTAATGCTCTTCGCACGGCTACTGCAGGGATTCACGTGGACCAAGCCAACGGGTGTAGCATCTGTCGATCTCAGCGAGTCGGAGCACGATCTATTCCTAGCCAAACCGCTTGTGCTATACGCCGAACCACGCCTGATGGGACATCTCTACGCCGCTGGCCATTGTTGAACAAGTTAATATGTTGCTGCCATTAACGAGCTACATCTACGTGGCTATTCCGTTACACAATTGTTAATTTTTGTTATCCTTTCTGCTTAGTCGATTTCTATCTGTGTGTGAGTTGTACCACGAATTTATGCATGTATTTTGGGGGTCTTTCTCGTTCCTGCAAGATAGGGGCAGTTGCTCTCCTACTCAAAAAGGCATATTATATATTTATATATATTTGGGATATGGGCATCATATTGTATACCTAAATTCTTGAATAATAAAGAGGATAGTGTTACCCTGCATATCGTATACATATATTCTTCAATAATAAAGAAGCTAGTGTCAACACCATTCTTTCGTAGCTGACTCGCACAGTCCTTCGCCGGTCCTGCCGTCGCCACAAGCATGGCTAAGTCTAGAAACGAGATGAGCGCCCGCTCCCGCATACTGACCGGTCCGCCGCCGGGACAGTCAAGAAGTGAAAGATGCGCTTGACCCTCACGGGCAAGTATAAATAGGAGTACAAACTTGGAGGGAAAGAAGCCTCTCCTAGAGATAAGGTAGGAAACAGATTACAAATCCTAAACTACCAAATACATGTAAACCAAATATATCTCTGAACTCCGCAGAGGTCGTCAGATACACCCTAATCATTTTGTGCGCTCGTCAGATAGATGAAACGAAAAATTATGTGCACCTTCGATCTACATGATTAGCACCCAAGGCATGAAAAATGGAATGTAAAATATGGTGCTCGCTCCCCAAAGCTTACTTCTATAGGTTTGTATCTTTGACTACCTTATTTATTAGTTCTTATAATTTTAATGCGAACTAGCTGGGTGACCCGTGCATTTGCGCGGCTAGACTTGCAATATGACCTAATATATTCATTGTGAATTGTCATTGATCTTAATTCAATAGTTTATTAATATCCATTTGTATTGGAAATAAAAAGAAGGGACTGTAGATAACATATGCATCTTAAAACATTGATTGCAGTTTACAAAAATATTTCCATTAAGTGCATCAAGTTATTGATAAACATTACCACGTATTAGCATATGCATCATCTGTTACACTAAACCATAAATCTATCTATATATCTACACTAATTTTCTTCTATCTCATTTCACTCCTAGTTCCTTTTATGTATCTAAATTTTGTTCTTTTCCTCGCGAATCATCATTAATCACATTGCAGTCATGATATCCGATTAATGTAATATTATGCCTCCACGCTTCAAGTCGTACTCATTTTAGTCAAATGTGTCAGGTTCTTGCCCATCCAACACAATGTTATTATACCATAATAAATATATGTCTTTTCATACTTGACATGTTATTCCTACTTCCAATGTTTAGTTTTCTTATCAGGTGATTAAGGAGTCTTCTTATTTGAAAATTAGGCTACTTAATTCATATGGCGTTTTTGGTATGTGTGTGGAAGCACCATTAGGTGGTTAAAGAATTTTTATTAATAATATTTATTATTTATGGACTTGATATGGAATGAACTAATGTGTGAAAACCAAAACGCTGGGCCAAATATATGTACAAAATAGCGTTGTATTCTTTATTAAATTTTTTTTTTGATATATTTTTGTTGAACATAGTACAAAAGCGGACGCTCATATATATACACATACACTCATTCCTAAGAACACACACGCACAATCTACCTCGAGGAGCACCTACTGAGCCGACATATCATCTTGCGATTGTTGAAATCACCAAAGGAGCCTCGTAGTTGATGGAAACGTCTCCTCCCACTGAACGCGCCTTGCTGAAAATCCTGAAATAAATCCAAAAATAAATGCGAGTAACGGGAGTAGAACTCTGATGAGCTGCGGTTTGTACCTAGAAGAATATATATTAATTGTATGTTTAATAGCTTTCTATTTCAAATATTTTTAGATGAAAAAATATAAAACAACACACATTGAAAATGTGGTCCTGCAGTGCGTCATGCTGGCAGCCGTTGATTCTGCTGCAGGACAATAGTTGAATTTTGTGTAGAAACCCAAGTCCTAATTTATTTTCTAGCACTATTTGTCGACTTTTACGGAGTTCAGATAAAAATGAATATCTTTATTTTCGTTATCAATTATTTTGCTAAGATAACCAAGTTGTAACATTTATTTTCTCCTCCTTGGGCCGGACGGCCAGAGCCTATTTTTTATTATACTAGCAAAAGAGCCCGTGCGTTGCAACGGGAGAGAAAATATAACACATGCTCTTAACTCAACAACCATCACTCAAGACCACAATAGGTCCATCTCCTTTATTTTTGCGAGGCATCATATTTGTGTTGCAGCTTATCCTCCTTCTCACCCTCGCCGGCGATGGCCTTGGTGTTCACACAAAACAACAAAAACCGTGTGTTAAATATGGTTAATCCTAAGGCGTCTCTCTCTCCCTCTCTCCTCCCTCTCCCCCCCTCTCTCTCTCTCGCTTTCTCTCACTCTCGCGATCAGAAATCTGTTATTTTTCCCCTGCGACATTTTTTAGAGGTATGCATGTGTAGTTATCGATGTTTTCTTTTTCGTATATGTTTATAGTGGGGTGTTTATTTGCAATCTGGATTGCCGATGGTATGAACAAAATGAAGTATAAGTTTGCTTTCATAACAATATTTTAAAAATATTTAACAGGTAAAATTAACATCATATTTAGATTCCACACTTTTTTCTAATAAAATTTCATATATAATATGTTAAAATCAAAGTTACGGTTTAAAAGATAAAGATAATTTAGAAAATCATTTGGTTTGACTCAAATATATTTCAAAATAATATTTATAAATACTTAACAGGTCAAAATAATCTCATATTCATATTCTACATATTTTTCTAATCAAATTTCATATATAACATGTTCAAATTGGAGTTACGGTTTAAAAGATATGGATGATTTTAAAAAGCATTTGTTTGACTTAAATATGATCCGCGGATGAATTACCTAGAACATCAGGGGGGTTTTCGAAAAATGTAAAATAACGGTTCGGGTATGACTTAAATCCGGACGACGGGTTGATTTCAAGAAAAGACAGCGACTTTCCTGAAAAATGCCATGACGGACGAAAGAAACCCAATTTGCTTTATTATTAGGTAATGATTATAATGATGACGATTGATTTGCTCTGCTGAAATCTGCTGTATGCATTGTTTTTTCATACCTTTTCTTGGATCATTAGCGTGGCATGCTATGCCGTTGATTCTGCTGCAGGACAATAGTTGAATTTCGTGTAGAAACCCAAGTCCTAATTTAGTTTCTAGCACTATTTGTCGACTTTTACGGAGTTCAGATAAAAATGAATATCTTTGTTTTCTTTATCTATTATTTATCTAAGATAACCAAGTTGTAACATTATTTTTATTTGTATTGTCCATATGGAGTTCATATATTAAAAGAATTAAGTTTGCATGCCTCATTTATTATTAATTTCCTCTGCAAGTGTAATTAAATCCTTTATCCATCAAAGAAGAATTACTCATGTATAATAAAGTTCCTAAAAAATATTTCCCTGTCACTCACATTATAATTTGTCCTTTTTGAGCGTTTCCATGTCCTAGGCATCAACTATATCATCTGTAACAAATTAGTCTGTTTCTTACGATTACATGATTTATGGTTTCTCATTTTATTTTTATTATTGAAGTTAGAACTAAAGGTTTGTTCTTACTCAATGAAAACTTTGTTCACAAAAAAAAGTTTCTTAGTGTTTTTATTATTTTTAGTTTTCTATATGTCGATAGTAGCTGTATAGAGTCCATATCAACAAACTGCATCCCAACTACAAAAAATTTCTCCTCGGGCCGGACGGCCGGAGCCTATTTTTTATTATATTATATAATGATGACGATCGATTTGCTCTGCTGAAATCTGCTGTATGTATTGTTTTTTCATACCTTTTCTTGGATCATTAGCGTGGGATGCTATGTCCCGATCACGCACGTCCTGTAGGAGCTTAATTGATTGGCTGGCCTTCGTCCTATACAAACACGAACATGTATTTTTTGGCTTACATGTTTTTTAAACAACTCCTATAGATTGTAGCACTTTTTTGGCTAGGTTCCGTGCTTGTATATTTTCCCTTGTACATTACACTTTCCGAAAATTCGAGTACCTTTTTTATTCTATAGTCAGTTCAATAGTCTTTTTCAGGAAAGGCCTAAATTATTTTTAAATCGAAAGGCCCACAATCTTAACGTGACTTGGTAAAAGACGTTTTGACTCCTACGTATAGAGATACATATTCTTTAAATCTGAACCGTTTTTGTTGCTAGTTAAATCTCATTACAATCTGGTCGTTCTTTTTCTATCGTTTTAATAACATAATAGAAGATTCATGGAAATGGTATATTTTATTTTTACCTGCCTAGTAAGATATAATATCTAGGATTTGTGCCAACTAGGCGTCGGTAAATCGTGGCATCTCATTAATGGAAGAGCGGGTCATTTGTAGTATCATAATATGATACCGTTTTGTAGACTGTGAGACTAGAAAAGTTAAACTTAAATATACCATGTCCACAAATTAGCATTGAAATTTTACAAATGAATAAATAAGGTAGTCAAAGATACTAATCTATAATACTAAGCATTGGGGAGTTATGATCATATAATGATCTCCGTTTTGACCTGCCTTAGGTTTCATATAAATGTAAATGGGAATTGCAAAATTTTGTAGCTTCAACATTCTTACAAGCAATCATTGTGATTGTGGTGTGCTGATGAATGTTGTTGGTGGGTGAAGTGTTGACATGCATGGTTATGTGATTGGTTTCTGATGCTGATACTTAGAATCATGTAATAAGTGTGATGTTTTGCTTGTGCACGTATTATATTTAATTTGGTGGTCGATGACTTCCGTGTTGATTTGATAAATTTTTGCACATGCATGTTACGTGATTTATTGGTGCCATCCCTAAGTTTCAAGCATTCAATTGATGTATCTGTGTAGATTCGAGAGATCAATTGGATGCCCATTACATTTATGTTACCAAACCATTCACAACAACCATACTACATGCATCCTTTTCTTTATCCATCAAAGATAAATCGGTGTGGGCACAACCAAAATTACAATGTACAAATCTTCCAAATTAAGCCACCACTTGAGATGAACTCGCATGTCCATGCAAAGATTCATGGGCATAAACGGCAAGACATATCAACACTTAATTTTTATTTTAATACTTAATTGTTATAACTATATAATCAATGATCAGACTACTCAAAATAGGATATAACAGCTAAAAATTGTGCCAACTAGGATTTAATCTTACATGGCATGTCATTAAATGAAGCATGGGTCACTTGTAGTTAAATAATATGATACTGCTCCATAGCATGTGTCGAACGAGGAAAGGTTAAAGTGGAATATAGTTCGTGAATCAGCATTGAAATTTCACAAACAAACAAATAAGGTATTCAAATAAACTAATCTATATTACTAAGCATTGGGGAGCGAGGATCATATTATACTTCCTATTTTTTCATGCCTTAGGTGCTAAAAAGTTAATCTAAGGCGCATATAATTTCTAGTTTTAACTATCTAATGACCGCACAACATTATTGGGGTGTGGGCATGAATGCGGCTAGTGGTGAGGTGTGAGCAAAAATATTTATGCCATTGGTCCCAACTAGTTAGTTATACCATTAAGGAATAAATGTTTTTTGAATTATGCATGTATTATCTTTAATATTGTGGTGGATGAGGTCAGCAATGACCGGAGAAACGAAGATGCATCCAAGTTGAATTATAGATCCCATATTTGGTTTTAAACCATGGAATCAATGGATATGAGAAAAATCAATAGACCTACAAGATGTTTATTCCATGTACGTTTCCAACCACTCACATTGTTCATCGTACATGCACCTTTATCTTCATCGATAATTTATCAATCTAACTAGCCACACTCAAAATTACCAATAACTAATCAGCTTAAATATCCACCATGTGAAATAAACTTAGATGTCCATGCACAGATTGATGGGCCTAAATGGAAACACATATCACGATGGAAAAAATTAAGTGGCATTTTATTTATTATAATTATATAATAAATGATTAGAACAACCAGAACATGATATAATAGCCCGGGGTAGTGCAACGTAGGCATCAAGTTGACGTGCCATCTTATTTAAAGAAGAGCGGGTCATTTGAAGTATCATAATATGATACCATTCCGTAGTATGTGGAACCAGAAAAGTAAAACTGACATATACCATTTCCACAAGTTAGCATTGAAATTTTACAAACGAATAAATGATGTTATCAAAGATACTAACCTATAATACCAAGCCTTGAGTATCCAGGATCATATAATAATCCCCATTTTCCCTGCATTAGGTGCTTAAAAATATCAACAGGTCAGACAAACAAATTGCAGCTTCAACATTTGAACGAGCAAGCATTGCGATGGTGCTGTGCGCATGAATTGAACTACTGGGTGAAGTGCTGACTCACACGGTTATGTGATTGGTTTCTATTACTGATATGTATAATAATGAAATAAGTGTGATGTCTTTTCTTATGCGTATATTATATTTAATTGCATCGTGGAAGAGATCAGTGTTGATTGGATAAATATGTATGCATGCCTGTTACATGATCTGTTGTAGTCATCCGTAATTTTCAAGCATTCAATTGATGGATGTGTGTAGATTCGAGAGATTTATCCGATGTCCACTCCATTTATGACACCAGACCATTTAGAGCAACCATACTATACAATCATCCTTCTCTTCATCCATAAAAAAAATTGATGGGGCGCACCCAATATTACACCCTACGAATCGTCTAAATTTAGCCACCACATGAGGCAAAACCGAATGACCATGCGAAGATTCATAAGCCTAAATGGCAAAACATGTCACCATGAACATATTTTTTTTTCGTATTTAGTTATTATAACTATATAATAAATGATCAGATTATAGAGAAAATGATATCATAGCTAAAATGAGTGCCAACTAGGCTTCAACCTTACATGGCTTGTCATTCAACAAAGCATGGATGGTTTTTCCTATAATAATATGATACGGATCCATAGAATGTGGAACGAGGAAGGTGAAAGTAAAATATACCATTTCCATGAGTTAGCATTAAATTTATAAAAACTAAGTACGGATTAGGGTGAAAGTAAAATATACCATTTCTATCTGACGAGCGCACAACATGATTAGGGTGTGGGCATGAATGCGGCTGGTGGGTGAGGTGTGGGCAAACATAGTTATCCCATGGGACCCAACTGGTTAATTATACCTTTATGGAATCAATGTTTTTCGGCTTCTACATGAATTATTTTTAAATTTGTGGTAGATGAGTTCCGCGATTACTAGAGAAATAAAGATGCATGTAAGTTGCTTGAATTACGGATTCCGTATTTGGTTTTAAACCATGCAATCTATGGATGTGACAAAATTCGATAGACCAACAAGATGTTCATTGCATGTATGCCACAAACCACTCACATTAATCATCCTACATGTAACCTTTTTCTTAATCAATCATTCATAATTCTAGCTAGCGACACACATAATTACCAACAACTAATCAGCTTCTATATCCACCGCATGAAATAAACTATCATGTCCATGCATAGATTGATGGGCCTAAATTTCAACACATATCACCATGGAAATTTTTGGCTCAATTTTATGTACCTTAAATATATAATAAATGATTGGACTACTCACAGTAAGATATAATATCTTGGATTTGTGCCAACAAGGCATCAGCAGTCAAATGTGGCATCTCATTAATGGAAGAGCGGATCTTTTGTAGTATCATAATATGATACCATTTAGAAGAATGTGAAACCAGAAAAGTTAAAATTAAATATACCATTGATACGTCTCCAACGTATCTATAATTTTTGATTGTTCCATGCTATTATATTACCCATTTTGGATGTTTATGGGCTTTACTTTACACTTTTATATCATTTTTTGGGACTAACCTACTAACCGGAGGCCCAGCTCGAATTGCTGTTTTTTTGCCTATTCCAGTGTTTCAAAGGAAAGGAATATCAAACGGAGTCCAAATGGAATGAAACCTTCGGGAGCGATCTTTTTGGAACAAACGCAATCCAGGAGACTTGGAGTGGACGTCAAGAAGCAACCGAGGCGGCCACGAGGCAGGAGGGCGCACCTACCACCCTCGTGGGCCCCTCGTGGCTCCCCTGACCTACCTCCTTCGCCTGTATATATCCATATACCCTGAAAACATCCAGGAGCACCACGAAAAACTATTTCCACCGCCGCAACCATCTGTATCCGCGAGATCCCATCTTGGAGCTTTCGTCGGCGCTCTACCGGAGGGGGAATCAACCGCGGAGGGCCTCTACATCATCTCCAAGGCCTCTCCGATGAGTCGGGAGTAGTTTACCATAGACCTTCGGGTCCATAGTTATTAGCTAGATGGCTTCTTCGCTCTCTTTGAATCTCAATACAAAGTTCTCCTCGATCTTCTTGGAGATCTATTCGATGTAACTCTTTTTGCGGTGTGTTTGTCGAGATCCGATGAATTGTGGGTTTATGATCAAGTTTATCTATGAGAAATATTTGAATATCCTCTGAATTATTTTATGTATGATTGCTTAGCTTTGCAAGTCTCTTCGAATTATCAGTTTGGTTTGGCCTACTAGATTGATATTTCTTGCAATAGGAGAAGTGCTTAGCTTTGGGTTCAATCTTGCGGTGTCCTTTCCCAGTGACAACAAGGGTAGCAAGGCATGTATTGTATTGTTGCCATTGAGGATAAAAATATGGGTTTTATATCGTATTGCATGAGTTTATCCCTCTACATCATGTCATTTTTCTTAATGCGTTACTCTATTGTTCATGAACTTAATACTCTAGATGCAGGTAGGAGTCGGTTGATGTGTGGAGTAATAGTAGTAGATGCAGGCAGGAGTCGGTCTACTTGTCACGGACGTGATGCCTATATACATGATCATTCCTAGATAATCTCATAATTATTAGCTTTTCTATCAATTGCTAGACAGTAATTTGTTCACCCACCATAATACTTATGCTATCTTGAGAGAAGCCACTAGCGAAACCTATGGCCCCCTGATAACCCACAAGTATAGGGGATCGCAACAGTTTTCGAGGGTAGAGTATTCAACCCAAATTTATTGATTCGACACAAGGGGAGCCAAAGAATATTCTCAAGTATTAGCAACACAGTTGTCAATTCAGCCACACCTGGATAACTTAGTATCTGCAGAAAGTATTTAGTAGCAAAGTAATATGATAATAGTGCTAACGGTAATAAAAGGTAACGGTAGCAAAAGTAATATTTTGGGTATTTTGTAGCGATTGTAACAATAGCAACGGGAAAGTAAATAAGCGAGAACCAATATAGGAAAAGCTCGTAGGCATTGGATCGGTGCTGGATAATTATGCCGGATGCGGTTCATCATGTAACAGTCATAATATAGGGTGACACAGAACTAGCTCCAATTCATCAATGTAATGTAGGCATGTATTCTGAATATAGTCATACGTGCTTATGGAAAAGAACTTGCATGACATCTTTTGTCCTACCCTCCCGTGGCAGCGGGGTCCTAACGGAAACTAATTGATATCAAGGCCTTATTTTAATACAGAACCGGACCAAAGCATTAACACATAGTGAATACATGAACTCCTCAAACTATGGTCATCACCGGGAGTGGTCCCGATTATTGTCACTTCGGGGTTGCCGGATCATAACACATAGTAGGTGAATATAGACTTGCAAGATAGGATCAAGAACTCACATATATTCATGAAAACATAATAGGTTCAGATCTGAAATGATGGCACTCGGGCCCTAGTGACAAGCATTAAGCATAACAACATCAATCTCAGAACATAGTGGATACTAGGGATCAAACCCTAACAAAACTAACTCGATTACATGATAGATCTCATCCAACCCATCACCGTCCAGCAAGCCTACGATGGAATTACTCATGCACGGCGGTGAGCATCATGAAATTAGTGATCAAGGATGGTTGATGATGACGACGACGACGAATCCCCCGCTCCGGAGCCTCGAACGGACTCCAGATCAGCCCTCCCGAGAGGTTTTAGGGCTTGGCGGCGGCTCCGTATCGTAAAACGTGATGATTTCTTCTTCTTGATTTTTTTTTTCCAAAAGAAAATATATAGAGTTGGAGTTGGCATCGGAGGGACTCCAGGGGGCCCACGAGGTAGGGGGCGCGCCCTAGGGGGGCAGGCGCGCCCCCCACCCTCGTGGACAGGGTGTGGGCCCCCTGGTCTTCATATTTTGCAATGATTTTTTATTATTTCCAAATAGATGTTCCGTGGAGTTTCAGGTCATTCCGAGAACTTTTGTTTCTGCATAGAAATAACACCATGGCAATTATGCTGAAAACAACGTCAGTCCGGGTTAGTTCCATTCAAATCATGCAAATTAGAGTCCAAAACAAGGGCAAAAGTGTTTGGAAAAGTAGATACGACGGAGACGTATCAACTCCCCCAAGCTTAAACCTTTGCTTGTCCTCAAGCAATTCAGTTGATAAACTGAAACAGATAAAGAAAAACTTTTACAAACTCTGTTTGGAGTTGTTGTTATAAATATGTAAAGCTAGCATTCAAGTTTTCATAAAAATCATGGCTAACCACGTTTGCAATAATTCTCAGGTCTCATATTTACTCATATCAATAGCATAATCAACTAGCAAGCCATAATAATAAATCTCGGATGATAACACTTTCTCAAAACAATCATAATATGATATAACAAGATGGTATCTCGCTAGCCCTTTCTGAGACCGCAAAACATAAATGTAGAGCACCTTTAAAGATCAAGGACTGACTAGACATTGTAATTCATGGTAAAAGAGATCCAATCATAGTCATACCCAATATAAATTAATGGTAATGAATGCAAACGACAGTTGTCCTCTCCATCTAGTGCTTTTTCATAAGAGGGTGATGACTCAACATAAAAGTCAATAGATAGGCCCTTCGCAGAGGGAAGCAGGGATTTGTAGAGGTGCCAGAGCTCGGTTTTGAAATAGAGATAAATAATATTTTGAGCGGCATACTTTCATTGTCAACAGAACAACTAAGAGATGGCGATATCTTCCATGCTACACACATTATAGGCGGTTCCCAAACAGAATGGTAAAGTTTATACTCCCCCTCCACCAACAAGCATCAATCCATGACTTCCTCGAAAAACGAGTGTCTCCAACTAGCAACAGTCCCAGGGGGAGTTTTGTTTGCAATTATTTTGATTTAGTTTGCATAAAGCATGGGACTGGGCATCCTGGAGACCATCCATTTTCTCGTGAATGAGGAGCGGATTCCACTCCTCATGAGAATAACCCGCCTAACATGGAAGATAAGGGCAGCCCTGATACGTCTCCAACGTATCTATAATTTTTGATTGCTCCATGCTCTATTACCTACTGGTTTGGGCAATATTGGGCTTTATTATCCACTTTTATATTATTTCTGGGACTAACCTATTAACCGAAGGCCCAGCCTAGATTTGCTATTTTTTGCCTATTTCAGTGTTTCTAAGAAAAGGAATATCAAACAGAGTCGAAACGGAACGAAATCAACTTGAGACGTTATTTTTGGAAGGAAAGCTACCGGATGGACTTGGAACCCACGTCAGGAAAGGAGGGATGTGGCCACGAGGGTGGGGGCACGCCCACCCCCCTAGGGCGCGCCCCCCTGCCTCGTGGGGCCCCCGAAGCTCCACCGACGTACTTCCTTCACCCATATACTCATGTACCCTAAGACTTCCAGAACGGAGAATAGATCGGGAGTTCCGCCGCAAAAAGCCTCCAGAGCCATGAAAAGCCAACCGGGACCCTGTTCCGGCACCCTGCCGGAGGGGGGAACCCTCACCTGTGGCCATCTTCATCATACTGGCGCTCTCCATGACGAGGAGCGAGTAGTTCACCCTCGGGGCTGAGGGTATGTACCAGTAGCTATGTAATGAATTGATCTCTCTCTCTCTCTCTCTCTCTCTCTCTCGTGTTCTTGATTTTGGCACGATCTTGTTGTATCGCGAGCTTTGCTATTATATTTGGATCTTATGTTTCTTCTCCCCCTCTACTCTTGTAATGAATTGAATTTTCCCCTTGAAGTAATCTTATCGGATTGAGTCTTTAAAGATCTGAGAACACTTGATGTATGTCTTGCCATGCGTATCTGTGGTGACAATGGGATATCACGTGATTCCCTTGATGTATGTTTTGGTGATCAACTTGGGGTTCCGCCCATGAACCTATGCATAGGGGTTGGCACATGTTTTCGTCTTGATTCTCCGGTAGAAACTTGGGGGCACTCTTTGAGGTTCTATGTGTTGGTTGAATAGATGAATCTGAGATTGTGTGATGCATATCGTATAATCATACCCACGGATACTTGAGGTGACATTGGAGTATCTAGGTGACATTAGGGTTTTGGTTGATTTGTGTCTTAAGGTGTTATTCTAGTACGAACTCTAGGGCTGTTTGTGACACTTATAGGAATAGCCCAACGGATTGATTGGAAAGAATAACTTTGAGGTGGTTTCGTACCCTACCATAATCTCTTCGTTTGTTCTCCATTATTAGTGACTTTGGAGTGACTCTTTGTTGCACGTTGAGGGATAGTTATATGATCCAATTATGTTATTATTGTTCAGAGAACTTGCACTAGTGAAAGTATGAACCCTAGGCCTTGTTTCCTAGCATTGCAAAACCGTTTACGCTCACTTTTATCGCTTGCTACCTTGCTGTTTTTATATTTTCAGATTGCAAATACCTGTATCTACCATCCATATTGCACTTGTATCACCATCTCTTCGCCGAACTAGTGAACCTATACAATTTACCATTGTATTGGGTGTGTTGGGGACACAAGAGACTCTTTGTTATTTGGTTGCAGGGTTGTTTGAGAGAGACCATGTTCATCCTGCGCCTCCCATGGATTGATAAACCTTAGGTCATCCACTTGAGGGAAATTTGCTACTGTCCTACTAACCTGTGCACTTGCAGGCCAACAACGTCTACAAGAAGAAGGTTGTGTAGTAGACATCAAGCCCTAGTTGATACATGAGCTATTCGAGCATACAAAAAAGAATGTTTATTTGAAGGTTTAGAGTTTGGCACATACATATTAGTTGGAACGGCAGGTAGATACCACATATAGGAAGGTATAGTGGACTCATATGGAATAACTTTGGGGTTTAAGGGATTGGATGCACAAGCAGTATTCCCGCTTAGTACAAGTGAAGGCTAGCAAAAGACTGGGAAGCGACCAACTAGAGAGCGACAACAGTCATGAACATGCATTAAAATTAATAAACATTGGATGCAAGCATGAGCAGGATATAATCCACCAGGAACATAAATATCGTGAAGGCTAGGTTGATTTGTTTCAACTAAATGTGTGAACTTGTGCCAAGTCGAGTCACTTAAATCATTCGAAGGAGAATACCACCCCATCATACCATACCACAACCATTTTAATAGCATGTTGGCACGCAAGGTAAACCATTATAACTCATAGCTAATCAAGCATGGCACGAGCAACTATGATCTCTAATTGTCATCGCAAACATGTTTATTCATAATAGGCTGAATCAGGAACGATGAACTCATCATATTTACAAAAACAAGAGAGGTCGAGTTCATACCAGCTTTTCTCATCTCAGTCAGTCCATCATATATCATCATAATTGCATTTCACTTGCATGACCAAACGATGTGAATAATAATAAGATTGCACGTGCATTGGACTAAGCTATAATCTGCGAGCATTCAATAAACAGGAGAAGACAAGGCAATATGGGCTCTTGGCTAAGTCAACAATAATGCATATAAGAGCCACTTCAACAATTTTATTAAGGTCTTCTCCTATCGATCCCCAAAGAAAAGAAACGAAATAAACCTATTTACACGGGAAAGCTCCCAACAAGCAAAAGAAGAACGGGAAATATTTTTGCATTTTCTTATATTTAATACTACTACAACAAGAAAAGTGAAATAACCAAAAGCTATCACTAATATTATTTTTGTTTTCTTTTTTTCCTTAAGGTTTAACAAACACAAAAGAAGAAAGCAAGAAAAAGAAAATAAACTAGCATGTATATTACAGTGAAAAAGTATGAGCACCGACATCTAGCAATGAGTGTGTGAACATAAATGTAATGTCGGTGGGAAATACGTACTCGCCCAAGCTTAGGCTTTTGGCCTAAGTTGGTTTATTGCCAGGGATGGCCTGGCGGATATCCGTAGGTGTAGCTGGGGTCGTACTGTGATGAAGAGGACTCTCACTGCCACTGGCTGGCAGCCAATTCCGGATACCAAAAGTAATCAGACTGCCGTGAAGGCTCAAATTGTGGT
Organism: Triticum dicoccoides; assembly: GCF_002162155.2. Lineage (NCBI taxonomy): Eukaryota > Viridiplantae > Streptophyta > Magnoliopsida > Poales > Poaceae > Triticum > Triticum dicoccoides. The sequence continues at coordinate 1,525,869 of NC_041391.1, read as the reverse complement.
TTCGGCTCCGGGGCTGGTGTAGGATTCCGGTAGGCTTGAATGGCCGCCCACGGAACGAGATACGGACCTTCAGATAAATTATACAAGGAAGGAGCGGGCAGGGTAATAGTCTCAGGATGATGTTTATCAAAGAGCAATTTGTATTTAAGCCCCCCTTCCCTATTCTTAACAATAAAGTCATGCTCTACCATATTCTTTTAATCTAAATAAGCACTGGGCAGCAATTTTTCTTCTTTCTCATAGAGCCTAATAGGTATGTCTTAATATGCAGCAAGGCGTGAAGCGTAAATACCTCCAAAGATGGGGCCTTTTGTACGGTTCAAACTTAACTGTTTAGCAATAATTCCGCCCATACTAACAGTGTTATCGGAAAATAAGCCATGGAACAAGATGATAATATCAGGAACACTAAGGTTTCCATAGTTTCCGTGACCAATAAAGCAACGACTAGCAAATATGGCAAAGTGGCGTAAAACAGGAAAATGTATGCTAGTGATTCTTGCATCTGAAACCTTCCTGGTTTCCCCCACAATAATGGTGTCAATAAATCCATCCACATCTTTACGATGTGGTTCATCTAAAGTACCCTCGAAGGGTATTTTGCAAACCTCGCAAATTCATCTAGTGGAATCTTTTTAACAACATCATACAAATGAAACTTTACTGAAGGAGGTGATTTCATAGGAAAATAGTAGAAGTTTTGCACAAAAGTATTAGTGAGTAAGAGATACTGATGACGTTGGTCGCGGAGGAAGTCGGTGAGGCCAGCATTCTCAGCCAATGAATAGATATCATCATAAATCCTGACTGCTCTCAAGAAATAATCGGAAGGCCAGTCACACGGCCGGACCTCCGTGGTGCGAGGCAAATTAAATTTGGGCCTCTGTGCTTCTTCATTTTGCTTTTCCTTCAAGCTTCGGCTCGATGAGCCCCTCAAAAATCTCTTCATCATTTTCTGAAATATTCTGAATTTTTTAGTAACTTCAAACAAAAGCGAACCAAACTCAATAAAATTGATAGAAACTACTCCTACAAGTGCCTAGAGGATATATCATGCACTAGAACTACTTGGAACCATATAAATTTGACATGCAAGCTCAAGAACATGGTCACCTAGGTAGCACAAATTAGCAATGAATAAAGCACTAGAGCAAAAACTAATTGGACCAATGGAGGAGTCACATACCAAGGAACAATCCCCTCAAGCAGTTTTGTGAGAAGTGCTTTGAGCAAGGAGATCGAAAATCACAGCAAAGTGAGCTAGAACTCGTGCTTGAGCTGGATATTGCTGTTTGTGGGAGGAAGAAGAACTGTATGGGTGCATGAATAAGTGGAGGAGGACCACCGTGGGCCCACGAGGCAGGGGGCGCCCTCCACCCTCGTGGCCAGGTGGTTGACCCCCCTGCTATGTTCTCAGTTCCATAAATCCTCAAATATTCTAGAAAAAATCATATTCCATTTTCAGGGCATTTGGAGAACTTTTATTTTCGGGGTATTTTTATATTGCACAGATAAATCAGAAAACAGACAGAAAAAAATACTACTTTTACTTTATTTCAGCTAAATAACAGAAAGTATAAAGAGGGTACAGAAGGTTGTGCCTTCTAGTTTCATCCATCTCATGCTCATCAAAAGGAATCCACTAACAAGGTTGATCATGTCTTGTTAACAAACTCATTCCGAATAACATGGAACCGGAGAAATTTCAAATAACACTATGTTAGCTCAACGGGGATATGCACATTCCCAATAATAAGAATATCACATTTCTTCTTGACAGTAGGAAGAGGAAATTCAAAACCTCCAAATACAATTGATGGAACTTTTCCAATAGAATTGATACTATAAACTTGAGGTTGTTTCATCGGGAAGTGTACCGTGTGCTCATTACCATTAACATGAAAAGTGACATTGCCTTTGTTGCAATCAATAACAGCCCCTGCAGTATTCAAAAAAGGTCTTCGAAGAATAATAGACATACTATCGTCCTCGGGAATATGAAGAATAACAAAGTCCGTTAAAATAGTAACGTTTGCAACCACAACAGGCACATCCTCACAAATACCGACAGGTATAGCAGTTGATTTATCAGCCATTTGCAAATATATTTCAGTAGGTGTCAACTTATTCAAATCATGTCTACGATATAAAGAGAGAGACATAACACTAACACCGGCTCCAAGATCACATAAAGCAGTTTTAACATAGTTTCTTTTAATGGAGCATGGTATAGTAGGTACTCCTGGATCTCCTAGTTTCTTTGGTATTCCACTCTTAAAAGTGTAATTAGCAAGCATGGTGGAAATCTGAGCTTCCGGTATCTTTCTTTTATTAGTGACAATTTATTTCATATACTTAGCATAAGGATTCATTTTGAGCATGTCTGTTACTCACATATGCAAAAAGATAGTTCTAATCATTTCAGCAGAGCGCTCAAAATCCTCATCATCCTTTTTCTTGGATGGTTTGGGAGGAAAAGGCATGGGTTTCTGAACCCATGGTTCTCTTTCTTTACCATGTTTCCTAGCAACAAAGTCTCACTTATCATAACGTTGAGTCTTTGGTTGTGGGTTATCAAGATCAACAGCAGGTTCAATTTCTACATCATTATCATTACTAGGTGGAGCATCATCATGAACATCATCATTAGCATTTTCATAAGGTCCATGTTCATTACCAGATTGTGTTTCAGCATCAGACATAGATATATCATTTGGATTCTCAGGTGGTTCAGCAATAGTTTCACTAGAAGTTTGCAAAGTCCTATCATTTTTCTTTTTCTTCCTTTTAGAAGAACTAGGTACATCAATAGTATTTCTCTGAGAATCTTGCTCACTTCTCTTAGGGTGGCCTTCAGGATACAAAGGTTCCTGAGTAATTCTACTAGTTCTAGTAGCCACTCTAACATCATAATCAATTTTCTTACTATTCATTTCATTGAGAAAATCATTTTGAGCCTTAAGTACTTGTTCTACTTGAGTAGTAACCATAGAAGCATGTTTAGTAATAAGTTTAAGTTCACCTCTAAGATTAGCCATGTAATTACCCAAGTGTTTAATCATATAAGCATTTTGTTTTAATTGTCTACCAAAATAAGCATTGAAATCTTCTTGCTTAACCATAAAGTTATCAAACTCATCCAAGCATTGGCTAGCAATTTCAGTAGGAGGGATTTAAGCTCTATCATATCTATAGAGAGAATTTACCTTTACTACCCGTGTCGGGTTATCAAGACCATGAGTTTCTTCAATAGGTAATGGATTAAGATCATATGTTTGTTCAACAGGCGGTAAATTAAGACCATGTATTTATTCAATAGGAGGTAAATTCTTAACATCTTCAGCTTTAATACCTTTTTCTTTCATGGATTTCTTTGCCTCTTGCATATCTTCGGGACTGAGAAATAGAACACCTCTCTTCTTCGGAGTTGGTTTAGGAATTGGCTCAGGAGCTGGCTCTGGAAGTGTCCAATTATTTTCATTTTTCAACATATTATTCAATAGAATTTCAGCATCATCCGGTGTTCTTTCCCTGAAAACAGAACCAGCACAACTATCCAGGTAATCTCTGGAAGCATCGGTTAGTCCATTATAAAAGATATCAAGTATTTCATTTTTCTTAAGAGGATGATCAGGCAAAGCATTAAGTAACTTGAGAAGCCTCCCCCAAGATTGTGGGAGACTCTCTTCTTCAATTTGCACAAATTTGTATATTTCCCTTAAAGCAGCTTGTTTCTTATGAGCAGGGAAATATTTAGCAGAGAAGTAATAAATCATATCCTGGGGACTACGCACCCAACCAGGATCAAGAGAATTAAACCATATCTTAGCATCACCCTTTAATGAGAACGGAAATATTTTAAGGATATAAAAGTAGCGAGATCTCTCATCATTAGTGAATAGGGTATCACTACTGGAATCAGCTAGTTTGCCATCTGCCAGCTCTTTGCCGTCTGCTAGCAGACGACAAAGAAGCTCTTTGCCATCAGCTACCCAAAAGCAGACGGCAAAGA
>NC_041391.1:1520574-1521216 GCF_002162155.2 Triticum dicoccoides | reverse complement strand
TTTTCCTTTTTTTTCCTGTTTTTTTTAGTTTTAGGTTTATGTTTAGTTTAGATTTAGTTTTAGTTTTAGTTTTAGGTTTAGTTTTAGGTTTAGGTTTAGTTTTAGTTTAGTTTTAGGTTTAGATTTAGTTTTTTCCTTTTTTTCTATTTTTTTTGTTTTATGTTTATGTTTAGTTTAGATTAAGTTTTAGTTTTAGTTTTAGTTTTAGATTTAGGTTTAGTTTTAGGTTTAGTTTTAGGTTTAGGAAATAAGAAGAAGAAGAAAAAAACATGAGAGGAGGAGAAGAAGAAGAAGAAAAAGGAAAGGAAGAAGAAGAAGAGGAGGAGGAGAAGAAAAAATAAGAAGAGGAAGAAGAAGAAGAAAAAAGAGGAGAGGAGGAGAAGAAGAAGAGGAAAAAGGAAAGGAGGAAGAAGAAGCAGAAGAAGAAGAAGAATAAGAAGAAGAAGAAGGAAAAAAAAGGAAGAAAAGGAAGAAGAGGCTGAAGAAGAAAAGGAAAAAAGAGGGGAAAAACCCGACCCGACACGGCACTCCGACCCCGACCCGGCACCCCGATACGACACCCCAACCCCGAGACCCCGACCCCGACACCCCGACCCCGACCCTGACCCCGACCCCGACACCGACACCCCGACCCCGAGCCTG
>NC_041391.1:1508737-1520247 GCF_002162155.2 Triticum dicoccoides | reverse complement strand
GACACCGACACGGCACCCCGACCCCGACCCCGACACGACACCCCGACACCGACACGACACCCCGACCCCCGACACCTCCTGAAAAGGTGTTCTTTGGCCTTCCAGAGGCCGACGGGGTCATATATTTGTGAATTATTAGTTAGGTCATATATTTTTCGATTCTGTTATGAAAAACATCATATATAATTGTGTTGATCGGGTAGTTTTAAATGTGCAGTTGTTTCATCGCTGCGAGGTTTGGTGTTCGACGACCTCGCCGTGCGTTTGACGAGCTCTGCCCCTTCGTGGGTGAGCACAAATGACATGTCCTCCTCCCCCATTAATTATTTGATCTATTCTGATGAAACTTGATAGCTAGCTATATATGTGTCTTGAATCATCAGTATGCGTAACCAATATGTGTCTCCTGTTCGGAAGCGTCATAGTTATAAATATGCATGCATTTGTATATTTATAACCTTGATTCTTTCGAATTGTCCAACGCTATCCATGGACAGCCTGAGTATGTGTAGATTGGGTTCGTTTTCCCATATGCTTTGCTCCGGATCCGACGCATAAATTTCGCCAGTGCCTCCCCTGTTGTTCTCCGGTCACACATCCTCTCTGTTTATTGCAGAGACATGTATCAGGAGAACAGCGGGGAGGTGTTGCCGAAATTTTGCGTCAGATCCGGAGCATAGCATGGGAAAATGAACCCAATCTACACATACACGGGTGGGATTAGGACCTATCATTACCTGTTAGAGTGTAGGTTGCATGGACGTAATAAAATTGACAAAGTAGATCAACTGATGAATATATACATGGTGAATTACATATATAATTGTTGTGTGTCCAGTAGCTCTGGAAGTCAAGATGAGTGATCGTGCGTGGATGTATACCAGTCACACTGGTCAGAACAAATGGAGCGATGAATGGTTCACAAAAACCAAGGGGCTTGTGCAAGCCGCATTTGCAAATGGCCAGAAGAAAACCTGGTGCCCCTGTTTACGGTGCGGCAATTGGGAAAAGAGGACAGAGGCTGAAATGGGCAAACACCTGCAGAAGAGTGGTTTTACGCCCGATTATACGGTGTGGACATTTCATGGTGAGTCTGCCCAACGTGACCGAGCTGAGGTGGACCATCGTCGCACCGACGAGCATGGTACCGGGATGGAAAACATGGTGCAAGACTATGATGATGCTAGGGATTCGGACGAGGAGATGGAGGAATCTGCAAAGGCCTTCAATGAAATGTTGGAGTCTTCAAAACGTCCGCTCCTCGAGCACACTGAGCTTTGTCAGTTGGATGCCATCTCACAAGTAATGGCTCTGAAGGCTCAGTTCAACTTGGGCAGAGAATGCTATGACGCAATTATGACAGTATTTGGAAGCTTTCTACCCAAAGGACATCTAATGCCTGCAAACCTGTACCAGTCGGACAAAATCCTCCATGCACTGAACAGGCCCTATGAGAAGATACATGCCTGTGAGAAAGGATGTGCCTTATTTAGGCTTGACTATGCGGACTTGAACTATTGTCCCATTTGCAAGTCTTCCAGGTATATTGTGGTAGACAACGGTACGGGTGAGAAGACACAGACCAAAATCCCCGTTAGTGTTCTTTGGTATATGCCAATCGTACCAAGACTTCAACGTCTTTTCATGGTCGAAGAGACGGCCAGACAGATGACATGGCACAAAACTGGCAAAAGAACCGAACTAGATACAGATGGGAATCTGATGATGGTACACACATCGGATGGTGTTGCGTGGAAAAAGTTTGATGAATTACATGCTGACAAAGCGGCAGATCCGAGGCATCCTCGAGTCGGCATCAGCACGGATGGGTTCAGTGTGTTTGGTATGATAGCAGCCCAATACAGTTGTTGGCCCGTATTCGTCCTTCTACTCAATCTCCCCCCCAGACAGATTATGCAAAGAAAGATCATTTTCCTGACGTTGATAATTCTAGGGCCCAACTATCCGGGGAAAAATATGAATGTGTACATGTAGCCGCTTCAGGACGAATTGCAAGAAGCCTGGGATAATGGGTTCAAGACATACGATGCCTATAGCAAACGGAACATCATAATGCGTGTCTGGTACATGTACTCAATGCATGACTTGCTGGCGTATGCGCTATTCATTGGCTGGTGTGTGCATGGAAGGTTCCCGTGCCCCACATGCAAGGGAGCTCTTGAGTTTCGTTGGCTTCAGGCCGGTCGCAAGTTTTCTTGCTTCGACATGCATAGACAGTTCCTGGATCCTCGCCATAAGTTCAGGAAAGACAAGAAGAACATCATCAGAGGTAGTGTTGTCAAAAACTCTACACCACCTACATTGACAGGCCAACAGACCCTGGATCAGTTAAATGCTCTCGAGCCAGATCCACAGCGTCCAGGGTACTTCAATGGGTATAATACTAAGCACGCGTGGACTCACAAAACATGCTTATGGGATCTGCCTTACTTCAAAGACCTCCTTTCCCCACACAACATCGACGTGATGCACACTGAGAAGAATATCGCCGAGGCACTTTTTGCTACATTGTTCGGCATGGATGGGAAGTCAAAGGATAATACTAAGGCTAGAGTCGATCTGGAGGCGCAATGTGATAGGCCGTTACAAAACATGAAAGAACCGAAAGGAAAGCAGAACTGGACGAAGCCAAAGGCATGTTTCAATCTTGGAAGGCCAGCTATGAGGGAAATTATCTTGTGGGTGCAACAGCAGTTGATGTTCCCTGATGGGTATGCAGCGAATCTAAAGAGGGGAGCGAATCTTGATAAATTGAAGATATTTGGTCTCAAGAGTCATGACTGGCACATATGGATTGAGCGAGTAATGCTGGTGATGTTGCGTGGCTTCATCCCTGAGGATGAATGGCTAGTACTGGCAGAACTCAGCTATTTCTTCCGTGTTCTTTGTGCGAAAGAATTATCGCCTGGTGTGCTAGAAGAAATGGAAGAGTTGGCGCTGGAGTTGATCTGCAAGTTAGAGAAGATCTTTCCACCGGGCTTCTTTAATCCAATGCAGCATTTGATTTTGCATCTCCCGACCGAGGCAAGATTGGGGCCCGTGCAAAATCGTTGGTGCTACCCAACTAAGAGGATGCAGAAGACGCTTCGAGAAAAATGTAAAAATAAACGTAGAATTGAAGCATCGATGGCTGAGGCATTCATCACAGAGGAGGCGGCAGACTTCGTAACATCACACTACGATGCCAAAAATCGTCATTTGCATAATCCGAAGCCTCGATACAATGCTGACGACCCTAAAAAGGGTGGATCCAACCTCAGCCTATTCAAAGGGAATCTCGCACCAGCTACTGTTTCACATCCAGTATCTTTGGATAACGGAGAATGGCGGATCATTTCGTTGTATATATTCAACAACCTGATAGAAGTGCGGCCGTACACCGAGTAAGTTCTCGGTACATTGTTTCGCAACTTCTATTTCCTTTGAACTACTCTTATTCCTGGATTTGTCATACAGTCGATACGTCGCCATATTCTCGTATGGAGCGGAGATCCAAAAGGATTCCGTTGAAGAGTATGAGCTTCTCGCAAAGCAAGGAGGCGGCTATCCCAGTTTCATCTCTTGGTTCAAACAAACGGTAATTTCTATTAGACAATTTCATTTCATTCGCTAATTTGTGCGTAATGCAACAATCCTTTCATGTTAAACTTGTAGGCTAATTCAGAGTCTATGGACGCCGAATTGAGACAAGTCGCTAATGGTTTTGACTATAAGGTCCGTTCATTTGACAAGTACGACATCAACGGGTATCGCTTTCGTACCTATGGCAAAGAGCAATCTATAGCCGACCGAAAGTCTACAAATTGTTGTGTATCTGCTATCCGCGAAGGACGTACCGAGTATTATGGGAGAGTCTATGGTGAAAACCCACCAAATGTCGTAGTCTTCAAATGTTATTGGTTTCAGCCGAAGGAGACTAGAAGGACTCATGAACATATAGGGCTAGTTGAAATCAACCAAAGTACCCATTTAGATGTTCCTGATGTCTATATTATGGCTCAACAGGCAACCCAAGTATTCTATGTACCGTGGGCCTACCAAACTAATCCAAATCTGAAAGGTTGGGATGTCGTTTATGAAGTGCCGCCACGTGCTAGACTTTCTCCCCCAAAGGAAGAGGATTATGAACCTCACGTTAACCCAGACACATATGAAGGAGAATTCTTCCAAGAGACACGTCTTTCCAAAAAGCGTTTCAAGAACCGCTATACTTCACCCCAAAACATTGAAGTAGACAGCGATAGTGAATCCGACATCACCCCAGAGGAGGAACAAGAAGAGCCGGAACAAGAAGAGGTTACTGCTGCGGATGACCTGTCAATGCTTGACCGATTACGTCAAGGTGGCCTTGCACATGTTGATGCCAATGAACCCTATGAGCCAATCATTGATTATAGTGATGATGATGATTATGCATTTATTGATGAAACGGATCGAGATTATTAGTAGTGTCAGGTATTCAATTTTTTTATGTTGTACTTGATGATAATACACTTAAGTGATATACATATTATTATTTTTTTATGTTGTACTAATTTCGTTTATTCTTTGTCATGGCAGGTGTTGAAAGATGGTGGGCGCTGGTCGGGAGCGCGTCGAGGCCCCTTCTTCGTTGGCGCGTGGTGCGAGGTCTTCCATTCCACACGCACCTCTCCGCCGAGCGTTGCTGGACAGTATGGCGACACCGTCGGGCCCTTCTTCATCCACCGCGGTGCCCAGCAGGGGACGAGGTAAGAAGAAGAGAGGAGGTGGAGCACGTGGTCGCGGGAGAGGAGGTAGGGTGACTCTTACGGCGCCTTCCTCGCCGCCGCCCCCAGCTGTTTCACCCGAGCACGTGACTGCTAGGGTGGACTCGTCTGAGGAGGAGGCTACACGGACTCCGGTCCACGAGCCTCCGGTCCACGGGTCTTCGGCCCACGAGCCTCGAGTCGACGGGCCTTCGGCCCACGAGACCCCGGAGGAGCACACGTCTGGATGGGGTACTTCGTCGGGTCAGCCTGAGGAGCCGAGTGGCCATGCTGATGATGGCGGGGAGCCGACTGATTTTGAGGAGGAGGGGGAGGAGGGGGGGCAACGTCTACCAGCGTGGTGCTACACGGCTCCTGTCCGTGCCGGCGACCCGCGAGCAGAGGTGGTTGATTTTCCCTGATGGGGAGAGGTAAGTGCATTTAATCTTTTTGTACCTTCTGCATTCACGTTTCTTCAAATAACTAATGCGTTGGCCTTGTCATGCTGCAGGGGTTGGAACCACCATGAAAGTGTCCGCCGGCCCAACTCCGTCCTTGGAGTTCTGATTCGGCAAAACTTTCCGGGGTTTGTCACGTTGTCTGGTGAGGGTCGGCTTCCAGAGGTTGGATTGAGTTGGGAGCACTACTTGGCTGCCCCAGCCTCGTCGGGTGAGATTATCGACGGTGTCTTGTGCAAGACGAGGGCAGACGTGGTGATTAGAAAGTTCTGGGTAATTTCTCCTTTACACAATTAAAAATCTTCAACTAGCTAGTTATTAATTGTACTAATCAATATTGTCTCATTTGATTGCAGACATTCTATAGGTGTGAGGAGGGATACGAGGAGGAGGCGGCAGATGTTATCCACAAGGTGTGCAAGCGCCTACTTCAGAACTTACGGCATGAGGCTCGGGTGTAGGCTATTCGAGACTACTACGCCGGGCGTGGTATCAAGAATCCCAAGCAGGAGTGCCGCGATAAGTTCTTGAGTAAGGAGCAGTACATGAAGGTAATTCTTAAGGCCTTGTACTTACTTCCTTCATTTAGTAATTCATAGCCATAGCGCTGGAGTTTCTATTTGCTAACTTAGGCCCCTCCGAGATGGTGTGCGGATCGGATGGATTGTTGGGAGGTGTTGGTCAATGCGTGGTGCTCAAAAGAATGGCGGGCCACCCACAACGAGGCCAAGGAAAAACGTTCCCAAATGGAAGGTGTGCCACACCACCAAGGCAGCTCCAACTTATTTCAGTACGGGCGGAACTGGGTATGTGGTTTGCTTCATGATTCATGCAATTCATTCATCATGCTAGCTTTAGCCCTTTAATTACTAATTTACTTTGTTTCTCTCTTTCAGGCACGCTACAATAAGGCGGATAAGGTGCCAAAGGTGTACGATCTGTATGCCATGGCCCACACTGGCCCTTACAAGAAAGTCAAGGCATTCTCTGCGTCTGACCTCGATGATCCAAAGAACTTCACCAACATCTCCGCCCACGACAAGCTCGTGCAATATAGAGATCAGGGGAAGGCGAGGAAAGGGGAGGACTTTAACCCGAGCCAGGGTGTGGCGACCGATTTTTCCGATTTTAATCCCAGAAAAATGGCCCTTGTGCTTACCAGCCCCAGGATGACTGTTAGCTGATAAGGCACCAACTTGATACAGAAATTCCAAGCAAAATACCATATATGTAGTACAAGACCATGCTGGTCTGTGGGTACAACAAATGGTTTCTAAAGGTTGAAGGCGGAAGCGGGTTATGAAACATCCTCGACTATGGGACTCCACTTTCCACAGGAACAACTGACCAGGTTAACTCCTATCTTCGCGTGACTGCTATCACCGTTGCTTAGGTTCTGGGACTATCATCGCAACGCTCCTCTCCAAGCATGAAATCTGGCCAAGACAATAGCCAGGGACAAGCCAGTGAGTACTTTGAATGTACTCGCAAACATAATGAACACAGGTATAATTTAACAATGATGTGCTGAAAATATATTATGCTCATGACGTTAGTCACATAAGATAAATAAAACTCTGATGCGTGCAAGCATGTTATTTGTGAATATGCAGTAATATGGTGGTATAAAAATCATGAAATAAATAACATAAGGGACTTCAAAAGAAATGCCACAATCGGGCGTCTGAGCGACACCGCATAAAGGGCTCTAAAAGAAATGCCACAGTCGGGCGTCTTAGCGACACCGCATAAAGGGCTTTAAAAGAAATACCACAGTCGTGCGTCTTAGCGACACCGCATAAAGGGCTTTAAAATAAATACCATAGTCGGGCGTCTGAGCGACACCACATAAAGGGCTTATAAATAAACAAAACAATGCCACAGTCGGGCGTCTGAGCGACACCACATAAAGGGCTTATAAATAAACAAGAACATCCAGGAGGTAGAACCATCCCAGGGATATTCGATCATACCAATAAAATCATGGGTTAGTCAACAATAACAATAAAAATCATAATTATCACAATCCACAATTTTTAATTTCAGTAACAGTTTAACAGTTTCGCCTCCGAAGACCGATACTAAGACCGACACTTGACCCATCCCAGACTGTAATCCTTAACCATGGACACGGCTATTCGAATAGGTTTAATCTCTGCAGAGGGTGTACTCTTTACCCACGAGTAACGGATTTCTTTAGTCCATCGGGACTAATTCCGTCTATGGTCTTTTTGTTGAAAACACACCTAACTTGCACACACCATCTTAACTCACATGTGTCTGGAATCACCCACGACACCTGTTAAGCAAAACTCTAAGTGAGGAGGCCACAACCTCGACGTAACATGGGATCACAAAATTTATACCGCGCGCAAACTGGGGAGCTACCCCCTTTCGGCTACAACCAAAACACCCATGCTCCCAGACCCGGTGGCATGACTACCGGATGCCTCCAGTATCTTCCACCATGGCCTCTTTGTAAGGTGTGTGCTAGGAAAGGGTTGACAACTTACTGAACCGTACCCTACTAGGTGTAGAGACGAGTGGTAGTACGAAGCTAGTATGGGGGTTACTGGCACAAGACTCGAGCTACGGTCGACTCAGGAGGTTGTAATGTTCCCTGCAGGATTAGTATAACAATGCATATACTACAAACAACAGATAGAAACACCACGCGACATATCCCCTCATGCCATACCGGACACGTCCGTCTCGAGGGAGGACTAGGGGCAAGACCGTGTCCACCCAAGACAGAGGCCTTCCCGGCTTTCTTCCCGGTATGTATGAAAGGCATATGACGGTGATTCCTATCACAATCATATCAACTTTACTTGCATGAATATCCTCAACGCGCACTCATGAGTGGGAACACATCCGCACATAAAATGACGTATGCTCGTGTCGGAGTGGTGTTGTCACCGTGCTATGCAACACACACAAAATTCACCAGGGTTCAGAATGCTTGCCTTTAGGTCAAGGGAAAGAAAGGGTGCATCCAAAACATCTTGAAATCTTCAAAAATCCTATTTAAAAGAATATATTTGAATTAACACACAAAATAAAAACAGCACAAAAAGTTGTTCTGACAAATATTGAAATAAATCTTAAAATAAACTAGACCATATTTTAGAGAGGTAGCAAAAAGAATCAATTCATTTGGAGTTGTATTTAAAAAGTTATAAACAGTCAAAGTTATGGTCAAATCTGATTTTAAAAATAAAACAGAAAAACAGAAAAATGGTTCGATTAATTATGTACACGTCGAAAACGTAATCTCGAAATACGCTCCCACTTACTCTGCGTGGACGGCGCGTGTCACTGACAGTGGGTCCTAGGTGGCCCACTAGTCAGGTTTGACTAGTCCGCCCTCCTTCTTCTCCCTCTGTCCCGAGCGGAGGCGGAACTCCGACGACCGTCGCCGGCGAACGGCGGCTCCTCGCGGGTTCCAGAAGGTCGGGATGGACCCGCAAGACCGGGGCGGTCCTATCGATGGTTGCTGGGTTGGCGGGGACGGCGGGAGCTGCCGGCTGCGAGCTTCGCGGCGGAGGAAAGCTTCGGGGCGAAGTGGTTTTGGGGCCGCGGTGGTTCCTGATCAAAATGGAGTAGGGGAAGGGGTTCAGGGGAGGAAGAGAAGACTTCTGGTGAAGAGAGTGGAGAGGGGGAGGCTCTGGAGGCGCCGTCAGGGCCTGGGCAGTGGCGGCGGCTGTAGTTGCCGGAGAGGAAGAAGACGACCTGCTCCCGTCGAATTGGCGGCTAAGGGGGCACGAGTGGGATTGTGAGAGGCTACCTGCGTGGGGGATTGAGCTCGGGGTCTCCTTATATAGTGTGGCTAGGTTGGTCCGAGGCGGCCGGCGATAAGAACAACGGCGAACCGCCTCCCTGTAGCGTCAGGGCGTCATGGAGACGACGGGAGCTAGCCGACGAGCGAGGGGATGAGCTTGCGCTGTTCACAGGGGCAGGTGACGAGCCGGGGTGGCTTTGGCGGCGCCGACACGGTCGGGGCCTGCTAGCGGCCGGCAGCTAGCCGCCACGGCCGTCCTGACGGTGGCGCTGTGGGGTGCCAGGTTGGTCGGGGTGGCGTGGCGGTGCAAGGGGACACGGCGTGCTGGCTGGGACCGGATTTTGAGTGCGGGGTGTGACGCGGCGGCTCGGGTGCATGTGGGTGCCAAACGCATGCTCTCGGCGCGCCCAGAGCACGCACGGAAGGTGCTCGAAGAAATGCCATGGCTTGCTACAGGGCTGGCATCGAAGCAGGCTAGGTTAAGGTTAGCAAGGGGATCAAGGGACACGATAGATAGGCCAGGAGCTCAAGTTCACCAAGTAAACTTGAAGTCATGTCAAATCTGGTTGTGCACTCAGGGTGTTTGACAAAATGCCAAAGGCACCAAGGTAGTTCTTGGAGTGGCCAAACTCTCCAAATCAGTGTCTCTATGGATATAAGAGAGGGTGGTGAAGTTAGTTTGCAAAAAGGAGAAACTTGCTAGTGCAAGTTTTGCAAAACTACAATTCTGGATAGGGAGTAAATGGCATCATTTCATGGACCAAAAGTGCACCAAATAGAGCATGCTCCTGGAATTAGGGGTTTTGCAGGGTTGACTACAAGCATGAGAAAACACAAGGTCACTAGAGCAATAAATAACAGAGTTGTAGTAGAAAACACAAGTCTGGTCCAGAATCAAGAAGGGGCTAATGCACTCAAATTTTCCAAAGAACATCACTATGTTTTTTGCATAAGGTTAAATGGCATGCTACCACTGACATCCCATAATTTTGGTGGAGGCTCTAGAGAAATATTTAATTGGGTTGCAGTACAAAAATGTCCACTGGACCAGAGAAGAAAAACAGGTGTAAAACTCAAAATAAGCAATGAAATAATTACATTAATGCACATAACTGATTTAGAGACATCACATGACATCTCCAAAATTTGGTTGGAATATTAGCAAAAGTTATCAACTGGTTGCAGTACAAGCAGAGCTCAAAACAATTTAAAACAAGCCATTTTAATGAATAAAGCTCAGGATGAAATAATCTAATAAATAAATCCACTGATTATGAAAATGTTAAACATAGAGCATAGAATACCAACATGTTTTGGAAAGCTCCACATGGAAAAGACACCTAATATTAAGAGAAAAGCTCTGAAATCAAAGGAAATAAATTTTTAAAACTCCTGGCCAAATTTTAAATATTAAAAACTTGGCTAAATTTTTTTGGGGTGTTACACAGGGTACCATTGATACAAAGTTGCTGATGATATCTGGTGGCGGGAGGTCCCATGGCTCCATAGCCATGGGAGATGGACTTATCTGTTGTCCTAGCACTCTCCCGGAGATCAAGGCGCAAGTCAAGCTCCGCTCCTGAGATAAGGCCTCGTGAACAGTCAGTCCAACTCGCCTTCAAGGTTAGTTATACGTACTCAACTATCTTTCTCCATTACATTGTGTTCTCTTCCATCAATGATTACAAATGGTCATGTGAGTGGTGTTGCAGGCTGCTATACAGAGTGAGAGAGATAGAACGGAGAAACTTCTGGCGGAGGCGGCGGAGAGGCAGCGGGAGTTGGAGGAGAGGACGACAAAGATGTTGGAGGAGGAGAGGGCATGGAATGACATGCAGGCAAGGGCCATGTACGAGCTCCTTGTGGTAAGTTTCTTCTGTAGATTACTTGCTAGTCTTAACATTTGAGTCTCATTACTAACTAGTATGACTCTATTGTGAAAACCAAATGTGCAGTCTGTGTGCGAGAAGTCTGGTCAGACCGCTCCGCCGATGCCAGTGATTGCTCCTGGGAGCATGGTGAGTTTAATTTGAATGGACATTACTTGCTAGTCTTAACATTTGAGTGTCATAATGGTAACGAGACATTGGAAATGATCTTTGGTGCAGCTTAACTCCAGAAACGCATCGCACGATCCTTCTCCAGCTACCAGCACGAGCCAGCCCGCTCCTACACCTCCCTGATTACGGTAAGTTTCTCTAGACTTAGACTTAGCTTTATTTCCTCCAATATGCTTACCATAATGACCTAGAGTTAGCTTCTTTTCCTTCAAAATGACTTAATAAGCTTACTTATGTAAAAAATTGCATAATTAGCTTAGTTAGCTCATAAGCGATCCATTTTACCTAAGTTAGCTCTAAAATGACTCATTTTACCTTAGTTAGCTTACAAGTGATCCAATTTATCCAAGTTAGCTCTAAAATGACCCATTTTACGGAGATTAGCTCCTAAATGATCCATTTTACCTACGTTAGCTTTAAAATGACCCATTTCACCTAGGTTAGCTCCAAAATGACCCATTTC
>NC_041391.1:1475186-1508434 GCF_002162155.2 Triticum dicoccoides | reverse complement strand
CCCATTTCACCTAGGCTAGCTCATAAACGACCCATTTCACCTAGGTTAGCTCATAAACGACCCATTTCACCTAGGTTAGCTCATAAATGACCTATTTCACCTAGGTTAGCTCATAAACGACCCATTTCACCTAGGTTAGCTCATAAACGATCCATTTCACCTAACTTAGATCATAAACGATACATTTCACCAAACTTAGCTCATAAACGATCCATTTCAACTAATTTAGCTCATAAATGATCCAGTTCACCTAAGTTAGCTAATAAATGGCATATACTTCTTCTTCTAGTCTTCTTCTTCTTCTTCTATTCTTTTTCTAACTTTCGTATTTGTCATTTTGCAGGTTTCATTCACTTCACGGAAGCCAGCATCCTATGATGGATTGCTTGTTTTTTCCTTTGATGCACTTCTTGTATTCTGCTCGCTTGCTATGATGAAACTAAATTGCTATGATGAAACTTTGCATATTGTAATATGTATGGATTGATGGGACTATGTGCAACCTACTATGTATGTATGGATGGATATATATGTGATGGATATTTATTATGTTGGAGATATATGTGCTGGATATTTGTGTGATGGATATATATGTGTTGTGATATATTTGTTGTGATAATTGTTGGATATAAGAAAAATAGAATAAAAAAGAGGCAGTACAGGCTCTTTGCCGTCCGCGGTAGACGGCAAAGACCCCTTTGCCGTCGGTGGCAGACGGCAAAGGGGACACGTGGCGGCCACCTGTGCTTCCTCAGAGATGAGCCATTTGGCAAATTTGCCTACCATCGTGGATGGCAAAGTTAAGCTGATGGCAAAGACTTTGCCTTTGCCGTCCGCCGTGGCTGACGGCAAAACACAGCGGGCACTGACGCATTGCTGACGTCAACTGGCAGACGGGAAAGAGGCGCTCAAATTTGCTGTCCGCTAGCTGACACCAAAGGCCGTCGTTAGCCGCCTAACGGACTAACACTGGCGGACGTCCAGTATTTTGCCGTCACTCCTCTTTGCCGTCCGCCGCTGTAGGCAAAGCACTCTTTGTCGTCCGCCATAAAACACAGACGACAAAGGGCCTGTTTGCCGACCCTGTCTTTGCCGTCACTGTTTGCCGTCCGCCGGTGATGGCAAAGCATTTTGCCATCGGCCGTCCCTGGCTTTGCCGTCCGCTGTGGCAGATGGCAAAGTAGCTGATTCCTGTAGTGTATATCATTTAATTTAGTAAGATGTGCCACAACAGTTTCAGATTCATAGCCATAAAAGGGATCAGATTCGACCAAAGTAATTATATCAGGATCAACAGAGAATTCCTAATCCTTATCGGCAACACAGATAGGTGAAGTTGCAAAAGCAGGGTCAGGTCTCATTCTATCATTAAGCGATTGCTTATTCCATTTAATTAATAGCCTCTTGAGTTCATTGTTATCTTTGCAAGCAAAAATAGCTGCAGAAGCTTCTTTATCAAAAATATAACCCTCGGGAATAACAGGCGTATCTTCATCATCACTTTCATCAATATAATCAGTTTCAATAGTTTCTTTCTCTCTAGCCCTAGCAATTTGTTCATCAAGAAATTCACCAAGTGGCACAACAGTATCAAGCATAGAAGTAGTTTCACCATAAGTATCATGCACAGCAGAAGTGGGATCATCAATAACATGCGACATATTAGAACGAATAGTAGAAGCAGGTTTAGGTGTCGCAAGCTTACTCAAAACAGAAGGTGAATCAAGTGCAGAGCTAGATGGCAGTTCCTTACCTCCCCTCGTAGTTGAGGGATAAATTGTTGTCTTAGAGTCTTTCATGTTCTTCATAGTGATCAGCAGATATAAATCCCAAGTGACTCAAATAATACAGCTATGCTCCCCGGCAACGGTGCCAGAAAATAGTCTTGATAACCCACAAGTATAGGGGATCGCAACAGTTTTCGAGGGTACAGTATTCAACCCAAATTTATTGATTCGACACAAGGGGAGCCAAAGAATATTCTCAAGTATTAGCAGCTGAGTTGTCAATTCAGCCACACCTAGAAAACTTAGTATCTGCAGCAAAGTATTTAGTAGCAAAGTAATATGATAGTAGTGGTAACGGTAATAAAAGGTAATGGTAGGAAAAGTAATATTTTTGGTATTTTGTAGCGATTGTAACAATAGCAACGGGAAAGTAAATAAGCGAGAACCAATATAGGAAAAGCTCGTACGCATTGGATCGGTGATGGATAATTATGCCGGATGCGGTTCATCATGTAACAGTCATAACATAGGGTGACACAGAACTAGCTCCAATTCATCAATGTAATGTAGGCATGTATTCCAAATATAGTCATACGTGCTTATGGAAAAGAACTTGCATGACATCTTTTGTCCTACCCTCCCGTGGCAGCGGGGTCCTAATGGAAACTAAGGGATATTAAGGCCTCCTTTTAATAGATAACCGGACCAAAGCATTAACACATAGTGAATACATTAACTCCTCAAACTATGGTCATCACCGGGAGTGGTCCCGATTATTGTCACATCAGGGTTGCCGGATCATAACACATAGTAGGTGACTATAGACTTGCAAGATAGGATCAAGAACTCACATATATTCATGAAAACATAATAGGTTCAGATCTGAAATTAATCATGGCGCTCGGGCCCTAATGACAAGCATTAAGCATAGCAAAGTCATAGCAACATCAATCTCAGAACATAGTGGATACTAGGGATCAAACCCTAACAAGACTAACTCGACTACATGATAGATCTCACACAACCCATCACCGTCCAGCAAGCCTACGATGGAATTACTCACACACGGCGGTGAGCATCATGAAATTGGTGATGGGGGATGGTTGATGATGACAACGGCGATGAATCCCCCTCTCTGGAGCCCCGAACGGACTCCAGATCGGCCCTCCCAAGAGGTTTTAGGGCTTGGCGGCGGCTCTGTATCGTAAAACGCGATGATTTCTTCTTCTTGATTTTTTTCTCTCCGAAAGCAAATATATAGAGTTGGAGTTGGCGTCGGAGGGACTCCAGGGGGCCCACGAGGCAGGGGGCGCGCCCCCACCCTCGTGGACAGGGTGTGGGCCCCCTGATCTTCATCTTTTGCAATGATTTTTAATTATTTCGAAATAGACGTTCTGTGGAGTTTCAGGTCATTCCGATAACTTTTTTTTGCACATAAATAACACCATGGCAATTCTGCTGAAAACAGCGTCAGTCCAGGTTAGTTCCAATCAAATCATGCAAATTAGAGTCCAAAACAAGGGCAAATGTGTTTGGAAAAGTAGATACGAAGGAGACGTATCACCCCCGGGTCTATCTTTTATCGTATTATTCTTCCGTCAACAAGCTATTTCTGGCACCGTTTATTTTGCATATTTTATTTTCCAATCTATATTATAAAAATACCAAAAATATTTATCTTCTCTTATTATCTCTATCAGATCTCACTTTTGCAAGTTACCGTGAAGGGATTGACAACCCCTTCATCGTGTTGGTTGCGAGGTTCTTGTTTGTTTGTGTAGGTGCGTGGGACTTTTGAGGAGCCTCCTACTGGATTGATACCTTGGTTCTCAAAAACTGAGGGAAATACTTACGCTACTTTGCTGCATCACCCTTTCCTCTTCAAGGGAAAAACCAACGCAGTGCTCAAGAGGTAGCAAGAAGGATTTCTGGCACCGTTGCCGGGGAGGTGTTCGCTCAAGTCAAGACATACCAAGTACCCATCACAAACTCATCTCCCTCACATTACATTATTTGCCATTTGCCTCTCGTTTTCCTCTCCCACACTTCAGCCTTGCCATTTATTCGCCCTCTCTTTCCGTTCGCCTCTCTTTTCGCTTGCCTTTTTGTGTGCTTGTGTGTTGGATTGTTTGTCACGATGGCTCAAGATAATACCAAATTGTGTGACATTTCCAATACCAATAACAATGATTTCCTTAGCACTCCGATTGCTCCTCTTAATCATGCTGAATCTTGTGAAATCAATGCTACTTTTCTGAATCTTGTTATGAAAGATTAATTCTCCGGCCTTCCTAGTGAAGATGCCGCTACTCATCTAAACAACTTTGTTGATTTGTGTGATATGCGAAAGAAGAAAGATACGGACAGTGATATAGTTAAATGGAAGTTATTTCTGTTTTCACTTAGAGATTGTGCTAAAACTTGGTTTTCGTCCTTGCCTAAAAATATTATTGATTCTTGGAACAAGTGCAAAGATGCTTTTATCTCTAAGTATTTTTCTCCCGCTAAGATCATCTATCTTAGAAATGATATTATGAATTTTAAACAACTTGATCATTTTTTTGAACAATTAAAATAGCAGGAGAGGCTCCTACTGTTGCTTTATTGAAAATAGAATGACAGCTTACAATTTAAATTTTATACATAGCCAAAGGCTAGAGAGGGGAGGGGGGGAAGCCATACAAAAGTACCCTAGAGTAGTGACAAGCTTTGGATCAGCCCTTTTATGAAAGTAACCACCTCCCCCTGAGTCCTAAAGATTAGGATTTCTAGGTCATTCTTGAACATCCTTAACCAGTCAGCATGAGATGGCGCCTCCCCATCAAACACCACTTTGTTTCTTTGTTTCCATATGTTCCATGCTGCTAGTATAGTGATTTCTTTGAATGCAGGTTTGCGCCAAGTTGTAATTGAGGTATCAAACATTATCTGGATATAATCATTTGTTCCCCAATCCACTCCAAATAGATCCCAACATCTGTTGGCAAATTGACACTCATAAAAAAGATGTTTGTTTGTTTCTAGATCAGTGGAGTTACACATCCAGCACAAGTGGTCCTCTCCGATATTAAAGTGCCTTCTAAGAAGCAAATCTCTTGTGTTGACCCTATCCATCAGCATTAACCAAGCAAACACTTTGTGTCTCATGATGCATTTAGACTTCCATATTGAGGTTACAAAACTAGGAGGACACATTTTGGAAAAGAAACCTGTAGAACTTTTTTGGTTTATATTGCACATCACCCCAATAGAGAATCCATTCATCGACATCTAGATGATCCAGTGCCATGGAGTTAACCACAAGCATGATATCATCTAGCTCAGCTTTAGCCTCAACGGACAGTGGTAGATGAAACAAGGATGACACTACTTAATTTGATTGAAATTGAGCCAAAGACAAATCCCCATCTTGAAAATATGAGAACAAATGATTATGGGAATCCATGAGAATTGTATCATTATGCCAGAGATCTTTCCAAAACAGAACCGTGTCTCCAGTCCTAGGTAGACAAGACGTGATACCTATGTAAATATCCATTAGCGGAAAAACATCCTTCCACCAAAATGATCCACAAGCTGCATTTGCATCAGGGGCACCTTGCTAAAATACGCATTACAGATTAACATAACACAGGGAATATCAGCCTTGTGGATGAAGTTATGTATATATTTTAGGAGCAGCGCCTTATTTTGGGCTTTGAGATCCAGAACTCCCAAGCCACCTTTTTTCTTAGGTCTGCAGATTAAATCCCAAGCAGCCAATGAATGAGTTTAGCATCTCGATCCAGTACTTTCATCCAAAGGCAATGGTGTCTTGCCCGATCAAAATTATCAATTATTTTCATAGGAATTTTGAGAACACACATGGCAAATGATAGCAGAGAAGATAGTGCTGAATTAATGAGTTGCACTCTTTCACCATAGGATAGCCAGATGGCCGTACCTGTTAATCTCCTTTCAATCCTATCAACCAATGGCATTAACTCTCTCGCAGTAGGTCTCGTGGTGCCAACAGGAAGTCCCAAGTACATGAACGACATGCTTCCAACTTGGCAACCAATTTCAAGCGCTAGCCTTTGAGCTTTCTCATCATTCACATTTATGGGCATTAATTGAGATTTTCTGTAATTAATTTTTAGCCCGGTTGCCCTAGCATAGGAGTCCAGAATAGCCTTTATTATGTGCAGTTGATCGGTTTTAGCCGGCAACACAATGTTCGTGTCGTCAGCATATTGGATAACTGGATATTGCTCCGAAGTAGGTTGATCCATTGGAAGTGTAATGTGTCCCTCCTCCCAAGCTTTATTAATTAAGGATTGGAGAAGATCTGCTGCAATAACAAAGAGTAGCGGAGATGCAGGGTCCCCTTGACGAACAACTCTTTTCCATTTAAATTCTTTCCCAGGTACACAGTTTAAAAGGAAAGAAGAAGTGCCCGAGTCCAGTATCATTTTTATCCAGTTACACCATCGATCATCACAACCCTTGCACTTTAGAATGTTGAGGATAAAATCATGTTCCATAGTGTCGAAAGCCTTCCCGAAGTCTAGCTTCAGGATACCAATTTCTTTCTTGGATTGCTTAAATTGGTGAATATATTCGAACGCCCAGCCCAGGCAATCTTGTATTGTCCGAGATTTTATGAAACCGTATTGGCTCCGGTGTACAATTTTCAGAATCCACTTTGGCACTCTCTCAGCCAAGATTTGGGTCAGAACTTTTAGAACACAATTCAGGAGAGAAATTGGACGATAGTCATTAACAGATTCTGGCGTACCTTTTTTTGGTATGAGCATTATTAAGGAGGTGTTAAGACAATTCATGCTTACCGTACCCTCCCAGAAATCATTAAAAAGCAAATAAAAGTCCTCCTTGATAATCTCCCAACAGACTTTAAGAAACTACCCATAAAACCCATCAGGCCCAGGCGCCCTGTCGGCCGGAATAAGTTTAATTACTCTATCAATTTCCTCATGAGTAAATTGCTAAGATAAAGCAGAGCGGTGGGAGGAGGAGGGAGAGGGCGGCCGGAGGAGGAGGAGGGAGAGGGGCGGTGGGAGGAGGGCGGCCGGAGGAGGCAGAGGGAGGGGCCGGCCGGAGGAGGAGGAGGGAGAGGGGCGGTGGGAGGAGGGCGGCCGGAGGAGGAGAGGGAGGAGGGAGGGGAGGAGGGAGGAGGGAGTACCTGGGCGAGGAGCAGCGCGGCGGCGGCGGACGATGTATGGGTTCGGCGCGGGCGAGAGCAAGTGAGAGGGAGTGAGTGTGAGAGGGTGAGCCGCTCTAAGATAAGGTAAGTAAGTAGTAGTGCGTTTCAGAGAAACGCGCTGCTGCTACGTGGCGTAGCAGTAGCGCCGGTCAGTGGTACGTACTACTGCTAAGTGGGGCTAGCCATCTCCAGCTAGTACAAATATAGCAGCAGTGCGGTTTCTCAGAACGCTCTACGGCTAAAGTAGTAGCACTAGCGCGGTCTATCTAAAAACGCTACTACTAAGTAGCAGTAGCGCCCTGTTTTGTGCAGCGCTGCTGGTAAGATTCTGTGTATAAGGTTTTCCCTTGTAGTGTATGCGAACCTCTCTTTCTTTCTTACTTCCTATTAATTGCAACGTTGACCAATAGCTATGTTTGTGAACTCACAACAAGTTTCAATTAACATACTCCGTGTATGTGAAGTCATCACTTCCCATAAGATCATCATATAATCTTTCTTGCTGCTATTCTATATTTTTTTCTTTTTCTCAATATCATAGCAAAAAAGCAAAGCCCTTAACTAAAATCACTCTATTATATAACTCTCAAACTCGATTACATAGGGGGAAACACAAAGCAAAACTAAAAGCTAGATCATACTAAAACTTTATTTTACTAGAGCAAGATATTACCAAAAGGATCGAACTAAGAAAAACGATAAAAGAAAAGATGTGATGGTGATACGATACCGAGCACCTCCCCCAAGCTTAGCACAAGCCAAGGGGAGTGCCCATACCCAGGTGTTTAGTTGTCCATGCCAAGGGGAGCAAAGTTACTGAGAGCAGGCCAATCATTGATGGTTACAAACAACAACGCTCGCAGGTCAAATTCCTCCTGTTTGTGCTCATCCCACACACGTACACCTTCTATACTCCACAGCTCTAAAAGTTATTCAACTAATGGCCTTAGGTACACATCAATGTCGTTGCCGGGTTGCTTGCGGCCTTGGATGAGCACTAGCATCATAATGAACTTCCCCTTCATGCACAACCAAGGAGGAAGGTTATAGATACATAGAGTCACAGGCCATGTGCTATGATTGCTGTTCTGCTCCCCAAATGGATTAATGCCATCTGCACTTAAGCCAAACCATACGTTCCTTGCGTCAGCTGCACAGTTCTTCCACCTTCTCTCGATTTTTCTCCACTGCGATCCATCGGCGGGTACTCTCAACTTCTCTTCTTTCTATATGTAAAAATTTGTGGAACGCATAAATTTCGCCGAATCTATACCGTATTTGATGAATTTTGACGAATATATTTTATAAATTAGGGCATCTGGAGGCGACTTGGGGGCGGCGGCTGGGAACCCGCTCGCCTTCACACCAAAAAATTCGCTGGTTCGCCCCCGAGCGGTGCTTTTTCAATCCCTGGGGGGCCAAACGGCTGCAGATGCTCTTACGTGGAAGATGTTGATACGCGGCGAGAGTAGTGGGAGAAGCTTACAGAACGAATGAGGGAGAAGAATGTGTATCGACAGGAAAAGCTTCTCAACTTACTTGCTTTGTATTCCTGTCATTAGCCAGCTTTATCAGATCTACGAGCTTGTGCTCCTTCACATAGATGTACACACCATGAAGCATTGATTGAATGTAGCACTAAAATATGTGAACAAACAGATGCATATCCGTCCATGACTAAAGATGTACAAGTCATTATTATTGGAAACTCTTCATCTGTGGTTAGAATATGTTTATTTTTTCTGGAATTTATCGCGTAATGTAAATTGTGCACTAAAATCTAATGTCTTCAACTACATTACGGCAGGAATATTATCATATCGACTAGAAGGTGTGATTAACGTACACATGTGCACTCTCGACGGCTGCTCTAGTGCTCTCAGCAGCTGCTCTCGCATTCTCAACAGATGATGCAACGCTATCGGCATAAGCTCAAGTGCTCTCTGTGTATGCTCCGGTACTCTCGGCATAGTTGAGCATGATTTCCATGTACTCAGCCACCCTCACGACAGAGTCTACAGCTGTAGGGTCTTAACGAGGCGTCTCAGATTCTCCAACTAAATTGCAATAAAAAAACATGATATCTAGATAGAAGGCATTTTTCATGAAATTTATGAGGATAACAAATAATAGCTTTCCTGCCACACTGTAGGGTTTTCATGAAAGCAAATTTATGAGAAAAGGATAAACTTCAAATGTGCATTAAATTCTATCATAGTATAAATTATATAGTGATTCGTCGGCACAGTTTAGAAAAATCTACGATAAATATTGTGTGATATTGCGTTATAATGTTAGGATAGAACACTTTCTAGACCATGCAGATGCACGGATTGAGTTAGCATGCCTCAGTCTTCTAATGGAAGTCATTATGACCGTAATACATGAGGGGAAATTACAACATATCGCCTGAGTGTTACGATCAACACCAAAACTTATGAGGCTGGTCATAATGGGGTATCTGAGCTGGTATCATGCAGTCGGGAATAGCAAAACTGATGATCTGGCGTCGAATTAAAGAAGAGAGGGCATTAGAATAACATAGGGAGTGCCACATTTCTGCTCCCAAGCTCATCTGTACCCTCCCCGACGAAAAAATTCAAAACAAATAAACAAAATAAAAAATTCCAATTTTTTTGTATGGTAGATAAGTTTAAGCATGAGGTGCGCACCAAGTTTCAACTCATTTGGATATCTGAGCAGCTCTCAGAAAAAAAGGAAAATTCAGGGTTTATAAAAAGTTTACTGTTCAGTCACTGTTCTGGCCTGATTTGTTTTTTTTTTGGCTGAGAGCTGCTCAGATGTTCAAATAAGTTGAAACTTGGAGCGAACCTCACGCATAAAATTTTCTATCACACATTTTTTTGATTTTTAAGAACTTTTATAGTATTTATTTTGATTTTTTCTGAGCTGGTGCAGATGCGCCTGGACACCGAATTGAGTTTTTCTAACATAGGTACATACCATGACATAATAAGTGTTATTCTACTTTCTACTATGCATGGCCATAAATAAGCTTATCTATGATATTATTCACTCTGAAGGTTTTTTATACAAAAGGAGGAGGACCCCCGGCCTCTGTATCTGGACGATGCAGGCAACCACTTTATTAATTATTCACACAAGACCTTACAAAGTCATACAACAGTACAACTAAAGCCACCGTATAGGCAACATCTGTCGCTACTCCTATCCAGTTGATGAAGGGATGCTAATAGTCTGGGCCAAATACCAAACAGACCTCGCAGCCAAACCTAACATCTTAGACTTGAGGTCCCAACCAGGACGCCTTCCGGGTATAGGGCACCCACCAGTCCAGTGCACTACTCAACCAGGAGCGTGCCAGGTATGAGGCCGCCGCAGCCACCTACCACCAATCCATCTTCAGTGATGTACTGCTGCATCTACCTTGCCCGGTCTAGCTGCCGTTGACGCCACCACGACGCCAGACAACGCCACCATCCTGCGCTCACCCATCATCACACGCCCACCGGCGAGACCCCGCTGCTCCATGCCGCTGAGACCCGCCGTTGTCGACGTGCCAGATGCCATGCCGCTCCTCCGTCGCGAATACCACTTGCTGCCACTCCGCCTGCAGTTCCTCTAGCAGAGCACCCAAACGCCCCAAGCGGCGCCTCCAAGAAGGGTTCGACACACGCATTGCCGCCGCCGTCCAATCGAAGGAGATTTTGGGTTTTCACTCGGGCATGGGGTCGGGGTGGAGGGCAGGGAGATCGACAGCACCTGCAAGTAGGAGAAGGGCGACCCTGGTCGTCGCCACCGTCGGGATGAACAAGTCATCCAGAGTTTCATCCGGTCCGATGTCACCTCTACCAGCCCCCGCGAACGCACCGGGACTGACGACCACGATCATAAGCCACCAAGTGCAGCGAGAGAGAGCCTGCAGCGCAGAGGAGATCCACCGGCAACTCACCGCCCACGCAGTCAAGATGCCGTTCATCCACTCCCACGAACGTCGCCAACCGAGGGCGTCGTCGCCATGCCTAACGGGGCCACCGCCCCATGTCTAGGTTCCTCCACGATGGCCAGAGTGGTGAGGTCCGCCACGAGCGACGAGATCCGGCACCGCGCGGCCGGCGCCATCGCCCAAGCCCGCCGTCGACCGATCCCGCTGCCGCTGGGAGCCCGCACGCTACCGGGAGTCCCACACCCATGGATCTTGGCACCCGTGCACCGCCGCGAGCCCGCCGCCTCCACGATCCGCCACACCGTCGGGAGAGCCGCATCCCACGGATCAGGATACCCGCGCTACCACAGATCCGGGAGAGGGAGGAGAGACCCTCCGCCGCCACCGTCGCACACACGGGCTTTGCCCGGCGGCGGCGGAGGGGGAGAAGGGCGCTGGAGGGTTACCAGGCGGCAGCAGCTGAGCCCTCCCGAGCCGCCCACGGAGGAGGCGACGCGAGGCGGACGAGAAGGACCATTCACTATGAAGATAGTATCATACACTAATAACTTATTCATGAGACCAATATACGATACTTCCTACTGTGAATATGCTGAGTTGGCTTGCACGTGCGTAGTTTCCAGCATGCCTCACGCATTGTACTCCCTCCGGTCCTTTTTAGTTCGCATATAAGATTTTTCTAAAGTCAAGCCTCGTAAAGTTTAACCAACTTTTTAGAAAAAAATACCAACATTCACAATCTGAAATCAATACCAGTAAATGTGTTATGACTTCAAGTTTCATATTGTATAACTTTAGTATGACGGATATTGATATTTTTTCATATAAATATAGTCAAACTTTGACTTCAGATAATTCTTATATGCAGAGTAAAAATGACCGGAGGGAGTATATGTGTAGGGACCAATGACACGGACATGTGCCCACGATCCAGCCACCGGCAAGATACGCTCCAGATCCTAATCATTGTCTCGCGCCCATGCATGCATGTCAGAAAGGCGATCCACCGGCATGCATACTCATCTATATTGCCAGCCTATATATGGCTGACAAAAATTGTTGGTAGTTGTTTGTCCGCACATCAACGGAAAGGATAGCTGCTACCCTAATTATTGAAAATGTCAGTAGGGGCCAATGACATGGACGTGTGTGGTCACGCCCCACACTTGAAATGCACAATCATCAAAAGGCCATTCTTTAGAGCATCTTTCACAGAAGATGTAGATGCAAAACTAACTAACTTTTGCATTTTGGAGATAAAAAAACGTATCTCTAACAGATGATGTAGATGCAAAAAAAAATTAAATCTCCGCCGACTGGAGATGTAAAAAGGGCACCCACACGCCAAATGCTAACTGTCGTTTCCTATCTTTTCCGCGCGGCCGCCGCCTGCCCTCCTCCCACCGCCGATGACCGTGGCGCCTTCAAGCGGGGAACACGGGCATCCTACAAGCAGGCGTGGCACAAAGCCATGCGATGCATTGCCTCTCTCTGAGGGACGCCAGAAGGAGTGAAAGAAAGTCGTGCCGCATGAATTCACTCCCACGAAGCTAGCATCATGTGAGGTACAAGCGAGCATATAAGAATCGAAGAGGAGAACAGGCACCATGACCCGCTCAGACCCCCGATGGCGAGGTTTCATGTACGATATGAGAATGATAGAGCCGGTTTCCCCATCAGAGGAATATACGATGGGAATGGAACGCGACGACCAGGTTAATGCTATGTCCGATAGAGCTGAACACATGCAATTAATTTGGTTTCAAGGTGTTCTTTTCTTTTCATGGTTATTACATTTTTTATTTTATTTGCATTAACAATAAGGGGCGTGCTACGCGTCCATCGGCTGATCTTTTTAAAAGACCGGCCAGGCCGCAAGCCTTTTGGTTTGACCCATTGAGTGCCCTAGTGTTACCGTCCACCATTGCAACACTTGCATTGTTGCGAAACATTCTTGCAACAAACATCTTGTTGGAGATTTTTTTTGCCGGAGATGTCTTGTTGCAGATTTCTTCTTAGATTTCCTGCAACAACCGTCTTGTTGCGTATTTTTTTCTGCAACAGACTACTTGTTGCAGGATTATTTCTACAAAACGAAGCCACGTGGCATCATAGTAGTCGCTCACCACCAAGACTTCCAACTAAACCGTTGTTGTTGCAACGGATACCTGCACTTGCCTACGTGTGGAGGAAGCGTGGCGGGCAACGGAGGCGGCGGACGGACCGTGATTATCAGCAGGCTGAGGACAATCATTTCCCTAACAATAAGCACATGTTGTTCGGTTCCCTAACAATAAGCACATGGTGTTCATTTCCCTAACAATAAGCAGGCAGAGGAACGGGTAGCAATCATTTTCCATCCCTTACAATGCTTTCCAATATTATATCTGATCTATATCTATCTATATATCTATATCTATACTTCTACAAATTAGGCACTCCCCAAAAATTCCCACGTTTTTAGAGAAAACCAAAAATTAGGAGCCGTTCATCTATTGGGACCGAATTATAATGGCCCAGATTATAGAAAAGAGTCCATGCATGTCACGTACTACTTTTCCCATATATACACATAAACTAATGCATGTCATGTACTACTCTTCCCATATCCTTTTAGCTCTGGATAACAATCTCTCCTACAAGACGGCAACTGATTAACACATCATATGTAGTAGGATTCTCTTTCTCGACGGCCCAAAAAAGATTCTCAATGGACAAGGTATAACTTTTTGTTCTAATATGAAACTTTTGTCCCTTGTTTCTGTATGAACATAAAAACACAAAATATTTGAAGATTATATTACAAATATTTTTTACGATTAGCCTATTTACTTTTGTAGAATCGTTGTGAAAGAGAAGTATGACATTAAGCTTCCTAAACTATCTTCTACTTTAGAATAAATCAAGGTGCTAACTTCTAGCCACTTCTCCCCGAAAGTTACAATGCAACATTCAAGAAGTTTAGGTGCACCGAACAACTGGATAATGATGTTCTTGATGAGAAATCAATAGGGGGTATATGTTCAGGCAAAGTTAGAGAAAGCCATTGGTCAGAAGCTAAACTTTCCATGCAACCACCATGAAGTACATGATATAGGTTAAAGGCTAAGGTAACTAAAGCGACATCTAAAGTGAATAAATTGAGCGATTGGTTGAATAATGAGTTACCGCTACATAATTTGATACACTGCACTAGTCATTTTATTATGAACCTTCTTCCTTTGGAGTTGTGCATATCAAGTAATATATGGTAGTTATGGATTCACTAACGGGAAGAACCAACAAACAGTGTTGTTATATTTTGTATACGTGAGACACTTTTTATTTTATTGTAGCAGGAATGCATCAACAAAAATTATACGGAGATTTTGTTTGCCAGTTAATACTGGGTAGAGTCATCAACCAATAATCTACAACTTACTCATACAAGTTAAGTTCTATACGTATTGTCTTATCTTTACTAATGTGGTGTGCAGCCACTGAAGTAATGTTTGTAACAAAAAATTTATCCACATTTCTATAATTATTCTTCTCTGGATATATTGATGCAAATAAATGAAATAATTGTAATATTTATAGCCCGTGCGAATGCACGGGTTGACGACTAGTATATTTACTAATTGGAGGTACCTTTTGAGTCTTCATGGTAATCCACATCAGCAAGATTAACGTGGCAATTAGATTTAGTTTCAAAAAACGTAGCAATTATATTTAAAATTTATGGACATGATCTATGAGAAGCATGTACAATTTTATTAATGAAAAATACAGCAGCTACATGTAAATATTAACCCACCACGTACATCTAAGAGTCCTCAACACCCACGTTAATTACCATGCGAAAAAAAACACCCACCTTAATTAAAAGAAGTGTCAACCAATACAAAATCAGCGTGCCTTCTCCCTTTCTGATGGAGAAAAAAGATAAATACTTCTTTGCAACATACGTTCAAGAATTTTAATGAAAAAGACTGCACATACATGGAAAGAATAAACCAACATGTACATCACACAGTCGCCTGCAAAAAAAGAGTGTCCTAAACACCCACGTTAAGTTTCAACCAATACAAAATCCACCTGTCATCTCTCTTTGTGATGGAAAAAATGATACGTATAATGAGAACTCCTAATGCCCCACCTGAGAGTTGGAGTCCACGTCCCAGTTCCTGCACACAAAAAGAACGTACTTGTTCCCTGTAAATTGGAAAATGGAAACGTACAAATAAGTACTCCTCAAGCATCATTTTATGAAAAACGAGAGTCAATGCCTGATTCAAAAAAAAAATCAATCCTACCGTACGAAATGAAGACCCATACTATGATAATTGAATTTGTGAAATCACCTAATTGTAACCTAGCAAGGAGAAAATAAAAAAAATTGACATACACAAAAAAATCACATATGAGCAAAAACTGTAATTTTATGAGTATTTCGAATAGGAATATTCCACATTCAACCAATTAAAATTGAATCTTACTGGGCAAAAAAATTAAAGTATGAAATATACTGCACTGTTTAATTTTATGCATTTTACATACATTCTCAATGAAGTATAAGATTTTTAATAATAAAGATAAAGAAGGACTAGTGCCCAATGCAATATGTACGAACGGAGATGATGTGACACATAGATTAGTGGAGGCAGGTTATTTTGAAATGGAAGATAAATTATTAAATTTCATCCTCGCCCTACAAACTGTAAATGGACCAGCATGACCATGCGCTCTGACGAGAGGAAATAGCATATTAGCAAGCTGACACACATATTACTATTGTTCAACACTGGAAACGATATTTCTCTTTTCTTAATGTAATTATGTGAAGAAAGCAATTGGCTTAGCCTAAGAGTATACATGTCGATGTGTGCATACAGATCAGAAAGTATATACTACGACTGATTTAAGTCTGCCTACTCAATGTATTCCATCCATGCAACATCAAGTATTATTGAAATATAATATAAATGGAAGGAATTAGGGTAAAGGAAGACAAACCTGATGTCAGAGGACGGTGACGCACTTAGAGAAGTAGTTGTCATTATGTCGGTGCAAATCATTCTTATTGTTCAAAAATTGAATATTTTTACAGAAGTATGCTAAGAAGTTACAACAAAGATTGCTGCCAACTACTCTTTAGGGGTACTTGAAAGAAATTGATGAGTGCCATTATAAGAGTGTGTCACCAAAATGTTCCTACTTTTGATGCTGATGCAAATGATGTTCCTACTTCAGCAAGAAAGTTTCGTCAAATAAAAACATATTAGGATATCTCTGCACCCATCATATGTTTCCAGGAATGTTGATATTATTTTTCAAAATCCATTGTAGTTATCGAAGTCATTGAAAGGGAATCTTCTATGTTAGATATTCGTCTAAAAGTATCAGAATACTCAAATGTGCATCAATATATTTGTAATGTTTGGACGCAAATTGGACATTATTTCAAATATATAGAGTTTGATACTTTGTATCAACTTTGGATTAATATAATCCATATTTTAGTATAAAATTTCGCATGTGCATTAAAGTCTTCCACAACATAAATTACATAGTGATTCGTCGGCTCTGTTTAAAAAAATCTACGATAAATATTATATGATATTGCCTAATAATGTTAGGATAGAACACTTTGTAGACAGTGCAGATGCACGGATTGATTTAGCATATGCCTCACGCACAATATATGTGTAGGGACCAATGAAACGGACATGTGCCCACGACCCAGCCACCGGCAAGATCCGCTCCAGACCCTAATCATTGTCTCGTGCATATGCATGCATGTCGGAAAGGCCATCCACCGGCATGCATACTCATGCATATTGCCAGCCTATCAATGGAAAGGATAGCAGCTACCCTACACCAGAAAACAAGCCATTATTGAAAATGTCACTAGGGACCAATGACATGGACGTGTGTGGTCACGCCCCACACTTGTAATGCACACTCATCAAAAGGCCATTCTTTAGAGCATCTTTCATAGAAGATGTAGATGCAAAATTAACTAACTTTTGCATCTTCAAGATAAAAAACGTCTCTCTAACAGATGATGTAGATGCAAAAAAATTAGATCTCCGCCGACTGGAGATGTAAAAAGGGCACCCATGCGTCAACTGCTAACTGCAGTTTCCTATCGTTCCGCGCGACCGTCGCTTGTCCGCCGCCCGCCCACCTCCTGCCGCCGATTACCCTGCAGCCTTCGGGCGCGGAATGGGGGCCATCCTGCACACAGGCATGGCACAAAGCCATGTGGCGCACTGCCTCTCTCTGAGGGGCGCCAGAAGGAGTGAAAGAATGCCATGCTGCATGAATTCACTCCCACGAAGCTAGGTACAAGTGTGCATACAGGAGTCGAAGTGGAGAACAGACTCCATGACTTGTTCATGCCCCCAATGGAAAGGGTTCATGTACGATATGAGAATGATAGAGCCGGTTCCCGCATCAGAGGAATATATGACACGACTGGAACATGACGACCAGGTTAAGGCTATGTTCGGTAGAACTGAACACACGAAACTAATCCATGTTGGCAATATACTGATTGTTAGTTAATTTTGTTAGAATGGATAAAGAGGGTTTGGTGAAATTGATGATTATTGCTTGAGCCTCGTAATATATAGAGTACATGACCTTCTTGGAGTACAAGGCAAGGTAGAACAAATCCTAGGCTATCCTATACTACCTATATAATCACGATACTCGACATCTCCTCGCATTCTAGACCACAGGATAAGCCAGAGGCATCATCCAACCGGAGATGATGAAGATGTCGATGAAGTAGATGCGCGCTGTAGTCGATAGACGGCGGCGGGAGACTCAAACCAAAAAGAAAGGCCGATCAAGACGAACGGCGCGAGAGAAAAGCCCGGCTCAAAAGATAGGGAAAAAGACTTTGTAGGACAACCGATGAACACGAGCGGCCGACGAACGCTAGATATGGGTGGCGCGGCCCCCGGTGGCGATCATTGAGATCGACCACCCCGGGGGAGGCACGGTGCCGAAGCGACGGCGACGGCTAGAGTTTGGATCGAGATTAGGCTGATAGCATGTTAGAAGCGATAGAGAGGGTTTGGTGAAATCTATGTTGATTACTTGAGCCTCGTAGGCATATATATAGTAAGTACAGGATCTTCTTGGAGTACAAGGCAAGGTAGAACTAATCATACGTTATCCTATACAACCTAAATAGTCACGACACTTAACACATTATCTGCATCTCAGACCATGTACTTGATGAACCTCCCAAAATAACGCCTCTTTTGTCAACAGCAGTCACGTCACCTTCCAAGAAATTAGACGTCGCCACCATCTCCCAATTCCTCCCTTGTTTCCCCATCGAATTTGCTTGTATGTTTATATTGGCGCATCTAGTTAGTTTCTCATATGAAATTTGATGTTGTTTTTACAAGATTAAAATTTAGGGTTCTTATCCGGGTTAGGACTGTGGGTGAAACAAGCTAGGGTTGTCCATGCCAGTTTCTTATCTTGATCTAAGAGTATTTACGTGCGTGTTTATGCATTTTGGCATTAATTCTAAAAATTATTGTCGCCTCATTTTGAACCTATTGTCAACTACTGATCAGTTGTTACGTGGTAGATGTTGACACGTGACGAGCGGAGTGGGAGAAGCTTACGGAACGAATGATGGAGAAGAATGTGTATCGACAGGAAAAGCTTCTCAACTTACTAGCTTTGTATTCCTGTCATATGAAGGATTACCCAACATTATCAGATCTACGAGCTCGTGCTACTTCAGATAGATGTACACACCATGAAGCACTGATTGAATGTAGCACTAAGTGTTAATAAAGATGCATATCCGTCAATGACTAAAGATGTACAAGTCACTACTATTGGAAACTCTTCATCTATGGTTCGAATATGTTTACTTTTCGTGGAATGTATCATGTAATGTAAATTGTGCACTAAAATCTAATGTCTTCAATTACAGTACAAGGAATATTATCACATCGACTGGAAGCAGTGATTACGTATACATGTGCACTCTCGACGGCTACTCTAGTGCTCTCAGCAGCTGCTCTCGCCTCTCAACAGATGATTCAACACTATCGGCATAAGCTCAAGCGCTCTCTGTGTCTGCTCCGGTACTCTCGGCATAGGTGAGCATGATCTCCATGTACTCAGCCACCCTCGCAACAGAGTCTACAGCTGTAGGGGTCTTAACGAGGCGTCTCAGATTCTCCAACTAAATCCAATAAAAAACTTGACGTTTACATTAAAGACATTTTTCATGAAAGCAGATTTATAAGAATAAAAAATATTAGCTTTCTTTCCACACTGTAGTTTTTTCATGAAAGCAAATTTATAAGAAAAACGCAAAACTTCACATGTGCATTAAATTCTACCATAACATAAACTATATAGTGATTTGTCGGCTCAGTTAAAAAAATTATGATAAATATTATATGATATTGCGTCATAATGTGAGGATAGAACACTTTCTAGACCGTGCAGATGCACGGATTGAATTCGCATGCCTCAGTCTCGTAATGGAAGTCATTGTGATAGTAATACATGACGGGAAATTACTGCATATCGCTTGAGTGTTACTATCAACATCAAAACTTATGAGACTGGCCATAGTGAGGGTATCTTTGCCTGTATCATGCACTCGTGAATAGCAAACCTGATGATGTGGCATAGAATTAAAGAAAAAAGAGAGCATTAGAGTAACATAGGTAGATACCAAATCAGCCCCTTACGAAGCAACGCATAAACTAGGGTTCAAGCTTCTGTCACTTTAACAACCGATCATCTACTTATTACTTCCCAATGCCTTCCTCTAGACCCAAACAATGGTGAAGTGTCATGTAGTTGACGTTCACATAACACCACTAGAGGAAAGACAACATACATCTCATTAAAATATCGAACGAATACCAAATTCACATGATTACTTATAGCAAGACTTATCACATGTCCTCAGGAACAAAAGTAACTACACACAAGGCATATTCATGTTCATGATCAGAGAGTATTAATTATCATTAAGGATCTGAACATCAACACAAAGAAGTAATCAACAGTACTAGCAACCTACAGGTACCAATTTGAGGTGTTGAGACAAAGATGGATGACCCCCTCTCGATGAGAGTATCGTTGGTGATGACGATGGCTTCGATTTCCCCCTTCGGGAGTGTGACGCCCCCGATTCAATCGTACACTAATCATGCACGCAAACGTGTATGATCAAGATCAGGGACTCACGGGAATATATCACAACACAACTCTAAAACATAAATAAGTCATACAAGCATCATAATACAAGCCACGGGCCTCGAGGGCTCGAATACAAGTGCTCGATCATAGGCGAGTCAGCGGAAGCAACAATATCTGAGTACAGACATAAGTTAAACAAGTTTGCCTGAAGAAGGCTAGCACAAACTGGGATACAAATCGAAAGAGGCGCAGGCCTCCTGCCTGGGATCCTCCTAACTACTCCTGGTCGTCGTCAGCGGGCAACACGTAGTAGTAGGCACCTCCGGGGTACTAGTCGTCATCGACGGTGGCGTCTGGCTCCTGGGCTCCATCGTCTGGTTGCAGCAATCGGGTAAAGAAAGGGGGAAAAGGGGGAACAAGGCAACCGTGAGTACTCGTCCAAAGTACTCGCAAGCAAGGAGCTACACTACATATGCATGGATATATGTGTAAAGGGCCATATCAGCGGACTGAACTGCAGAATGCCAGAATAAGAGGGGGATAGCTAATCCTGTCGAAGACTACGCTTCTGGCAGCCTCCGTCTTGCAGCATGTAGAAGAGAGTAGACTGAAGTCCTCCAAGTAGCATCGTATAGCATAATCCTACCCGCCGATCCTCTCCTCGTAGCCCTGTTAGAGAGCGACCACCGAGTTGTATCTGGCACTTGGAAGGGTGTGTTTTATTAAATATCCGGTTCTAGTTGTCATAAGGTCAAGGTACAACTCCAAGTCGTCCTGTTACTGAAGATCACGGCTATTCGAATAGATAAACTTCCCTGCAGGGGTGCACCATATTACCTGACACGCTCGATCTCATTTGGCCGGACACACTTTTCTGGGTCATGCCCGGCCGCGGAAGATCAACACGTCGCAGCCCCACCTAGGCACAACAGAGAGGTCAGCACGCCGGTCTAAACCTACGCGCACAGGGGTCTGGGCCCATCGCCCTTAGCACACCTGCACGTTGCGAACGCGGCTGGAAACAGACCTAGCCTAGCAGGCGTTCCAGTCCAATTCGGCGTGCGCCACTCAGTTGCTGACGTCACGAAGTGCTTCGGCTGATACCACGACGCCGATTGCCCATATCTTATCCCACGTGGCCGTTAGTGCGTATAAGGTCAACAACCCAACTCAGATCAAATACCAAGATCTCGTTAAGCGTGTTAAGTATCCGCGAACGCCAAACAGGGCCAGGCCCACCTCTCACCCACGTAGTCTCAACCTGCGCTGACGGTCCGCCACAAAGATCCACACAGAGGGCCGTTGGAACAAAGGTCCTTTCAGCCCCCAATCCATGAATCACTCGCGGGTGCTCCACAAGCTGACCCGACTTTAGTCACCACATGTATCATGTATAAAGTATATAGTATATACCTGTGATGACCTCCCAAGTGATCACAACCCGATAGTATAGCACAGCAGATGGACAAGAATGTAGGGCCACTAATGGGATACTAGCATCCTAAACTAAGCAGGTAGGAATGCAGGTAAAGGTATCAACAGTAGTAGCAAGGATAGGCTGTGCATCAGAATAGGAATAACGGAAAGCAGTAACATGATACACTACTCTAATGCAAGCAGTATAGAGAAGAATAGGCGATATCTGGTGATCAAAGGGGGGCTTTCCTGGTTGCTCAGACAAGAAGGAGGGGTCGTCGCTGACGTAGTCGACCACAGGGGCATCAGCATCGTCACGGGGTCTACCGAAGAGAAGAGGGGGGAGAAACCGTAAATACATAGCAAGCAAGTGCATAACAGGACAACAAGCAGAGCTAGACGTGTTCTAACGCGGTATGAGGTGA
The DNA here is from genome assembly GCF_002162155.2 of Triticum dicoccoides. NCBI lineage: Eukaryota > Viridiplantae > Streptophyta > Magnoliopsida > Poales > Poaceae > Triticum > Triticum dicoccoides. The sequence goes on along the minus strand of NC_041391.1, from coordinate 1,486,558 downwards.
TACCGGTGAAGGGGGGAAACAACCGGGAAAGTATCCCCGGTGTTTTGTGTTTCCGGACAGATGAACCGGAGGGGGAAAGTTGCGAGTTCGATAGGTTAGCGAGGTGTGGCGGACGAACGGGCTGCGTATCCGGATTCGTCTCGTCGTTCTGAGCAACTTTCATGTTGAAAATGATTTAATCCGAGTTACGGATTAAAAGATATGATTTTCTAAAGATTTTATTAATTTCTGGAATTTAATTAATTATTTAATATAATTCAAAACTGGATTTATGACATCAGCATGATGTCATGCTGACGTCAGGAGTCAACAAGGTTGACTGGTCAACCTGATGGTGGGTCCTGCATGTCATTGATTGATAACTAACTAACTAAATTAATTAGTTTAATTAGTAGATTAGTCAGGTTAATTAAATGATTAATTATTCTAATCAAGATTAATTAATTAATTAATTAAAAAAATAATTATTAATTATTAATTATTATTTATTTAAATTTTGTTGTTTTTTATATAAAAGCATTATGGGGCCGTGTGCCCCAAGTGTCATAGGGCCATGGGGCCTTAGCGGGGCGGGCTACCGGGTGCGGGCGCACCCGAGCGAGCACAGGGCACGGGCGCTGCCCGAATGGGCACTGCGGGCGCCCGACCACTAGCGTCGGCGAGGGCACGGCGGAGGCGGGCGAGGCTGTCGACGGAGGGTGTCGGGCCGCCAGCGGCAAGGTTACGGGCACACCCGTGCGGGGCCGAGCCCGACCGGGAAGGCGAGGCGAGGCCACCGGGGAGCGGCGGCACTTGGCCAGCGTGGGCGACAGCCAGCGGGAGCGACGACCAACGGGGGTGGACCCGGGCGGTGCCGCATGGGGGGAGCGGAACGGCGGACGGCGGTGGCCACCGCAGGCAGTGTGCGGCCACGGGGAGCAGGGGGCCGGCCGGCGCGCCGGCGTGGAGGAAGGCGCGGTCACTGTGGCGCTGGTTGTCGCGACCGCGAGCGAGGTGCCAGTGCGGGCTACAGTGGCGGAGGCCGAGTGCGGCCTGGAGCGGGTGCGCACGGCGTCTGGCGCGGCAGACGATGTTCGACAGGCGGAGAGGGGCGGTCGCGGTCCTCACCACGGTTGTAGGGAACGTGGCAGTGGTGCGCGAGGAGGAGGGCGGAGACGACGCGGCGCAGGGGATGCAGTTCGGCGGGGAAGGGCTCCGGCGACGGCGGAGCGGTCCGGCGAGTCGAGGAGGCCCTCGAACGGCAGCGGACGGGGCGCGGTCGTCGGGGCTCAGGGTGCTGCAGGGTCTAGCCCCCGATCCAGCTCGGGTCGAGGGGGGCGGGCGCTGTGCGGGAGGAGTCGGGGAGGCGGGCGGTGGCGGGGTAGCGCCGGGGCGACGGGATCGGGGTATCGGCGTCGGCAGTTTGTTCCCCCTCCCGATCCAATCGGGAGAGATGGGGGAGGGAGATATTTCGGGGAGGAGTGGGGTAATGAGAGGGGGGAAGTGGGGGCGACGGGCTCTAGGGTTCGGTCGCTGGGTAGGTGTAGGTCGGGGTGGGCCAGTTCGACTGGGCCGGCAGGAGTGGCCAGCTGGGCCGGTTGGCTCCGGGGGGGCCTCTCTTTTATTTATTTATTTTTGTTTTATTTCATTTTAATTCATTTAGGCATTTTATAAAAATGTGTTTGCTTTATTATAGTTACCCTTGTAATATCCGACACCCACCGAACATTTTTGTTTCAACTTTTGAAAACTTCTATTGTTGACATTAATTTGAGTTTGAATTTTGAAGCGGTTTCGAATTAACCCGAGATTAACTACAGTGACAGAGGTGACGTGGCACCATTAACGTGAGATTACTATAGCTTGATTATCCGGGCGTCACAGTTCTCCTCCACTACAAGAAATCTCGTCCCGAGTTTTAAGAGGTAGTGAAAAGTGGGGGAAGGTTTGGTAACGAATCTAGCGGGTCTTCTCATTCTGGCTTGCTCTTCTCGAAGAGACCGGTCCAATACATTGATGTCTTCATTCCTTTGCTGCGGTCATCATGACGAAGTCGACATCCTTTCTTCGGGATCTTCATCGTACTTACGAATAGGTAACGGGGCAGATCCGCAACGACAGAATGCTATAAGGGTAATAATATGGGATTAACCCATGAACGAGTATATGAGTACCTCTCGAGTTGAACAAATAAAACACATCGAGAGTGAGGTTCGAAGGTACAATAAGAGGTTCCAAGCAGATAGATAGTTGCTTGAAGTCTGAACCAGAGTGAGAAAGGGGTTCAGAGCAGCGAGAGTAAGTATAGCGTCTGATACCAGAATAGAGCACTAGGAAGGTGGACTGTGAGTTAAATACAAAGCCAAGCATGGCGAATAACCATTAGAAACAGGATTGTACAGGTGAGTCAGGTTTCGATCCTGTGAAACTGTGGGTTATGGGCCCACCATGTGGTTGAAAGTAGGAAAGGGTCCGACATCTTACATGGCCACGATAGCAAGGCGTGTCAGAGGGTAGCCTGTCAGTTATGTCGGCAACAACGTCGATACCAAGGGCGAGGGACGAAGAGAACTATTTTCCTGCTCGTCGAACGAGGCGGGCCAATAGGCAAGGTTCTCATCCATCGGTGGTTACCAGAATGTCATCAACAATAGTAACAGGGTCTTACTGACAGAGTGGTACAACGAGGTGTTTACATAAGCAGGGAAATATTACTGCTTATATCATATAGATCACAAGAAAGGTTAAACCAACCATTGGAAAGGACAATATGATTATCAGATTAAACAGAACAATGGAAAGGAAAATGTGGTTAAACACATGTTTCAGCGATATATCCTTCCCAAGGACAAACAGAGCATGATATCCAAGACAGGATAGAAAGTAGAAAACCCTTTTGATACGAGGAAAGAAATTTCATGACATTACCCATACAACAGTGTTTGGGTAATTTCAACAAGAACATTTAGCATGGTGCTTCAAATGCTCTTATTGAAAATCGGAGTACCATAGACATGCTTCGAGATAGCACTGACATGGTTTGCAAGCAAAGGTCAGGCTTTGTATTCACAAAGGATCCATCAGGAACATCTTATAGAATAAGTCTTACAATTTCCTTATGGAAGAATGGCTAACCTTAATGAAAGGAGGGGGTATTATAACAATGGGTTCCCCAGCTAGGTGTGCTAGGCATGACATCACCTTACTGGGTCATATAAAGACCAATGTTAAAACTCCTGGAAATATGTTCAAACCATCATTTCTGACCGAGGTTCAGATCCGATTGGTGTCAGGATACCTCAGACATTAGGATGACTGAGAAGAAAAGGTGCAACACAATTTTGATGAGATGACCATGTAAGATTCTCAGGAAATGAACTTTGGGAGCGAGTTCCGAAACAAAAGCTCATCATTAAACCAATGAAGGGATAAGCAGGTAGCTGATGAACTCGGCGACAATTCAACGAGACTTCCAAAAGATGGGTTTCCACAATTAAGTGAACAAGGAGATAACATTAGTCAGATCAAATGGTATAATGATGTATGCTCGAGGAAAACATACACAATTAAACATTGGTTGAAAGGTGCACCCGAAATATGGGCTCGGTTGCACGGCCAACGTCGGAATGGTGGTTCAATAATCAATAGTCTAAGAATGAACGGCCGACCATTAACTTCAAAGCAATAGGGTTGCTAGAAGATTTGAATTCACACCTCAAAGTTCAATTGCCGGTATTCCGATTAGAAACAACATAGGGACCAAGAAATGAACGGAGATGTCGAGAAGTAATACTATAACAAGAATTCTTGAGAGGTGGAGCATTCCTCGCAACATCCATGACATAAAAGATGGTAATACTTCAAGGTAGGTCATAATACAAGCTGGATAGCAAGTCACATCCACATCACGAACAATTTTGTGATGAAAGGAAGATGAGGATGTTGCTGATGGTAACTCAAATTTCCAAGGGGTGAGAATGGCACTCATCATCATCAATTCAATCGATATCCTAGAAGAGCTCAAAATGTTGATGATGATCATGACACAATTGTCGAGAGATTTCATGAAGGTGTAATCGATCGGCGATGACATCAAGTCAAAGGAATGATGAAGCGAAAGGTTATTGGAGCCACGGGTACGTCACAAACTCCAAACCAAGTTTGCTGTTCAAGGCGAAATGACATGATGAGGAAAATCGACGTAAGCTCAGCTCATCGTCGAAAATTGTGCTCCGAGAAGAAGGACCAGGTAGACAGTTAAAATCAACACGAATAGGTATAGCAGAGCAGGCTAGGAATGACATGATCGGGTACAAACTCGTACTTAAAGAAGATTACTGAAGAGTTGTTGAACCGTAGTGCGGACTCGGTTCAGTTATCGGTGTCTTTGAGTGTTTAATAACTCAGAGCCCGTGAAAATTTGGAATCCGTGAGAATGTAGTACTTGATGATGAACTCATAAGATGTTATGCAGTTCCATGATAATCTCGAGATACAAGGGGGGTAATACTCGACGACAGATCAAAGTAGAGGTTGGACTGGGGTATTGCTCTGCAGAAGACAAGTGCTTAAACTTGCACGAGAAATGGTATTTAAAGGAGAACATGGTCGGAACCACGATTGAAAAAGGCCAGATCCGAGATATAAGATGAACTTATACCAAGGGAATAATTAATTTTAAAAGAAGCTCCGATGAGAAGATCTACATCGTGTCCATGGGCATGAACACAGAGGTTCAAGGTCGACTCCCACTTCTCCAATGCATAACCTTTCATTCACTTCTCGTTTTGATAAAGGCATTAGTGTTGAAAGTTTTACCTGGAGAAATACCGGATGAGTATGACTCGTGAAAACTTCCGAGTTCACACATATTAAGGAAGGCATAGGTTCAACCCGTTAGGGTATCGTGGAAACATATACCACAAGCTTCAAGAGTAAAAATCACTAGCTCGAAAGCAGAGCAAGGTTGAGAAAGTAGAGGATAAAATTTACCAAAGGCATTATATACCCGTGGAAACGTTCAGAAGGTTATTGAATATGAAGGACGATGTCGGATGAAATCCAACAATGGATCGGGCGATCCACACCGAAGCTGATGTGAGTATTGGTACTCAAGCAGAGGAAGAAATAATGCAAGGGCGTCAGATTATAGAACATCTGAATAATAATTCGATAATTAGATAACAAAGGAATTATGATTTCCAAAACGAAGGATCAGAAGCAGACGCTCTGATCAAGGATGGATAAGTTGGATAGACCAGAGGCACAATTGACGACCAATAGTTTGGTCGAGAACCAGCTTATGTTCAAAAATGATGTCTGAGCTGGAAAGTTAATTTAGAAGGGTTGGTAGATGATTGTGTGCATTCACACACATGTTGAATCAATAGGGTCAAAATAACGGTGTCAAAAGATACTAGTGAATATTGCCAAATATATGGGAAGCATCCATAATGCAAGCAGACAAGTAACTGTAGAGCAATAAGCTGCTAAGGATTTTCGGAGGATCGAATAGTATTTCGAAGACTTTTGTGAAACACTTGATCAACTGGGGATGAGAGGGTACTCGATAGGTGCAAGAATTTGTCCGTAGGGGTATTTAGGCGACTTAGAACTGCAAGGCAGTAGGCACCAAGTATCCTCGAAACAATAGTCGAGAATTTCGGGGTTTCCTGCAATAACAAGATCAACGGGGAATGATTGTATCAAGGCAAGTGCACGTGGTTATCCATAGGGGTTTATCGATGGAAGGGAATTGCAAAAGCGATGGCACAAAGTCTCGAAAGATCATCATAGAGTATCTTCCGGATCTTCCGGTGCAACAAGCGATCATCTGGAGTGAGGGGCTCTCCGGGAGAAGGTATTTTCGAGAACCTAAAGTTAGTTTTGTTTTTAGCAAAATCATTTAACCCGAATAGAAGAGAGATCAGAGTCCCAGAGTATAGATGAGGAATAAAAGATCCTAATACCACCCAATGGCGATGTGCGCCCGTAAGGAACATAGCCATGTTAGTAAAAGTTTTGCAATGTCTAGACTCGACTTCGGCCAAGGAGTGTGTAAGGGGGATTCCTACAGGCAGTCGGCTCAGATACCAACTTGTGACGCCCCCGATTCAATCGTACACTAATCACGCACACAAACGTGTACGATCAAGATCAGGGACTCACGGGAAGATATCACAACATAACTCTAAAATATAAATAAGTCATACAAGCATCATAATACAAGCCAGGGGCCTCGAGGGCTCGAATACAAGTGCTCGATCATAGACGAGTCAGCGGAAGCAACAATATCTGAGTACAGACATAAGTTAAACAAGTTTGCCTTAAGAAGGCTAGCACAAACTGGGATACAGATCGAAAGAGGCGCATGCCTCCTGCCTGGGATCCTCCTAACTACTCCTGGTCATTGTCAGTGGGCAGCACGTAGTAGTAGGCACCTCCGGGGTAGTAGTTGTCATCGACAGTGGCGTCTGTCTCCTGGGCTCCATCGTCTGGTTGCAGCAATCGGGTAAAGAAAGGGGGAAAAGGGGGAACAAGGCAACCGTGAGTACTCATCCAAAGTACTCGCAAGCAAGGAGCTACACTACATATGCATGGATATATGTGTAAAGGGCCATATCAGCGGACTGAACTGCAGAATGCCAGAATAAGAGGGGGATAGCTAATCCTGTCGAAGACTACGCTTCTGGCAGCCTCCGTCTTGCAGCATGTAGAAGAGAGTAGACTGAAGTCCTCCAAGTAGCATCGTATAGCATAATCCTACCCCGCGATCCTCTCCTCGTAGCCCTGTTAGAGAGCCACCACCGAGTTGTATCTGCACTTGGAAGGGTGTATTTTATTAAATATCCGGTTCTAGTTGTCATAAGGTCAAGGTACAACTCCAAGTCGTCCTGTTACCGAAGATCACGGCTATTCGAAAAGATAAACTTCCCTGCAGGGGTGCACCACATTACCCGACACGCTCGATCTCATTTGGCCGGACACACTTTTATGGGTCATGCCCGGCCGCGGAAGATCAACACGTCGCAGCCCCACCTAGGCACAACAGAGAGGTCAGCACGCCGGTCTAAACCTATGCGCACAGGGGTCTGGGCCCATCGCCCTTAGCACACCTGCATGTTGCGAACGCGGCCGGAAGCAGACCTAGCCTAGCAGGCGTTCCAGTCCAATCCGGCGCGCGCCACTCAGTTGCTGACGTCACGAAGTGCTTCGGCCGATACCACGACGCCGGTTGCCCATATCTTATCCCACGTGGCGGTTAGTGTGTATAAGGTCAACAACCCAACTCAGATCAAATACCAAGATCTCGTTAAGCATGTTAAGTATCCGCGAACGCCGAAGAGGGCCAGGCCCACCTCTCACCCAGGTAGTCTCAACCTGCCCTGACGCTCCGCCACAAAGATCCACACAGAGGGCCGTTGGGACAAAGGTCCTTTCAGCCCCCAATCCGTGAATCACTCGCGGGTGCTCCACAAGCCGACCCGACTTTAGTCACCACATGTATCACGTATAAAGTATATAGTATATACCCGTGATCACCTCCCAAGTGATCACAGCCTGATAGTATAGCACAGCAGACGGACAAGAATGTAGGGCCACTGATGGAATACTAGCATCCTAAACTAAGCAGGTAGGAATGCAGGTAAAGGTATCAACAGTAGTAGCAAGGACAGGCTATGCATCAAAATAGGAATAACGGAAAGCAGTAGCATGCTACACTAATCTAATGCAAGCAGTATAGAGAAGAATAGGCGATATCTGGTGATCAAAGGGGGGGCTTGCCTGGTTGCTCAGACAAGAAGGAGGGGTCGTCGGTGACATTGTCGACCACAGGGGCATCAGCATCGTCACGGGGTCTATCGGAGAGAAGAGGGGGGAGAAACAGTAAATACATAGCAAGCAAGTGCATAACAGGAAAACAAGCAGAGCTAGACGTGTTCTAACGCGGTATGAGGTGATACCGGTGAAGGGGGGAAACAACCGGGAAAGTATCCCCGGTGTTTTGTGTTTCCGGACAGATGAACCGGAGGGGGCAAGTTGCAAGTTAGATAGGTTAGGGAGGTGTGGCGGACGAAGGGGCTGCATATCCGGATTCGTCTCGTCGTTCTGAGCAACTTTCATGTTGAAAATGATTTAATCCGAGTTACGGATTAAAATATATGATTTTCTAAAGATTTTTTTAATTTCTGGAATTTAATTAATTATTTAATTTAATTCAAAATTGAATTTATGACATCAGCATGATGTCATGCTGACGTCAGGAGTCAACAAGGGTTGACTGGTCAACCTGACTGTGGGTCCCACATGTCATTGACTGATAACTAACTAACTAAATTAATTAGTAGATTAGTCAGGTTAATTAAATGATTAATTAGTCTAATCAAGATTAATTAATTAATTAATTAATGAATTTAATTATTAATTGTTATTAATTTTTATTTAAATTTTGTTGTTTTTTATATAAAAACGTGCTGGAGCCGTGGGCCCCAAGTGTCATAGGGCCATGGGGCCTTAGCGGGGCGGGCTACCGGGTGCGGGCGCACCCGAGCGAGCACAGGGCACGGGTGCCGCCCGAATGGGCACTGCGGGCGCCCGACCACTGGCGGCGGCGAGCGGACGGCGGAGGCGGGCGAGGCTGCCGACGGAGGGTGTCGGGGGGCCAGCGGCGCGGTTACGGGCGCACCCGTGCGGGGCCGAGCCCGACCGGGAAGGCAAGGCGAGGCCACCGGGGAGCGGCAAGCGCTTGGCCAGCGTGGGCGACAACCACGCGACGACCAACGGGGGTGGACCCAGGCGGTGCCGCATGGGGGGGGAGCGGAACGGCGGACGGCGGCGGCCACCGCAGGCAGTGTGCGGCCACGGGGAGCAGGGGGTCGGCCGGCGCGCCAGCGTGGAGGAGGGCGCGGTCACCGTGGCGCTGGTTGTGGCGACCGCGAGCGAGGTGCCAATGCGGGCTGCAGTGGCGGAGGCCGAGTGCGGCCTGGAGAGGGTGGGCAAGGCGTCGGGCGCGGTAGACGGCGTTCGACAGGGGGAGACGGGCGGTCGTGGTCCTCACCATGATTGTAGGGAACGTGGCAGTGGGGCGCGAGGAGGAGGGCGGAGACGACGCGGCGCAGGGGATGCAGTCCAGCGGGGAAGGGCTCCGGCGACGGCGGAGCGGTCCGGCGAGTCGAGGAGGCCCTCGAACGGCAGCGGACAGGGCGCGGTCGTCGGGGCTCGGGGTGCCGCACGGTCCAGCCCCCGATCCAGCTCGGGTCGAGGGGGCGGGCGCTGTGCGGGAGGAGTTGGGGAGGCGGGCGGTGGCGGGGTAGCGCCGGGGCGACGGGATCGGGGCATCGGCGTCGGCGGTTTGTTCCCCCTCCCGATCCAATCGGGAGAGATGGGGGAGGGAGATATTTCGGGGAGGAGTGGGGTAACGAGAGGGGGGAAGTGGGGGCGACGTGCTCTAGGGTTCGGTCGCTGGGTAGGTGTTGGTCGGGGTGGGCCAGTTCGACTAGGCCGGCAGGAGTGGCCAGCTGGGCCGGTTGGCCCCGGGGGGGGGCCTCTCTTTTATTTATTTATTTTTTGTTTTATTTCATTTTAATTCATTTAGGCATTTTATAAAAATGTGTTTGCTTTATTATAATTACCCTTGTAATATCCGGCAGCCATCGAACATTTTTGTTTCAACTTTTGAAAACTTCTATTTTGACATTAATTTGAGTTTGAATTTTGAAGCGGTTTCGAATTAACCCGAGATTAACTACAGTGACAGAGGTGACGTGGCACCATTAACGTGAGATTATTGTAGCTTGATTATCCGGGCGTCACAGGGAGGGAAGTTTCCCGAGCAGAACAACACTGCTGAAGCCATAGATTGGTTCTGCTCAAGTTCTGCCTCGAGACGGCGACGCTTCATCCCGAAAGCACTCTCTTAATTTTATCTAGGTCAAAACTCTTCATATAGCAGAAGATGGGCACCGGGGGCCTGCTAGGTGGGTCACAAGCCGTAGGGGCTTTCCCCGGGGGGTAGGGCGCCCCCCCAAGCTTGTGGCTGCCTGGTGGGTCCCCCTCTGGTATTTCTTCACCCAATAATTTTAATATATTCTAAAATAATTTCTCATAAGTTTTTAGGACTTTTATAGTTGTGCAGAATAGGTCTCTTATATTTGCTCCTTTTCAGGTCCAGAATTCCAGCTGCCGGCATTCTCCCTCTTCATGTTAACCTTGTAAAAAAAGAGAGAAAAGGCATAAGTATTGTACCATAATGTGTAATAACAGCCCATAATGCAATAAATATCAATATAAAAGCATGATGCAAAATGGACGTATCAGCCTGCATCAAGAGTATTAAGTTCACCAAGAACAGAGTAACGCATTAAGTAAGATGACATGATGTAGAGGGATAAACTCAAGCAATATGATATAAACCTCTTCTTTTTATCCTTGGTGGGAACAATACAATACGTGCCTCGCTACCCCTACTCTGTCACTGTGTGAGGACACCACAAGATTGAACCCAAAACTAAGCACTTCTCCCATTGTAAGAATTACCGATGTAGTTGGCCAAACCAAACCCAAAACTCGAAGAGACTTACAAAGATATGAAATCATGCATATAAGAATTGAGAGAAGATTCAAATAATATCCATAGATAATCTGATCATAAATCCACAATTCTTCGGATCTCAACAAACACACCGCAAAATAGTATTACATCTGATAGATCTCCATGAAGATAATGGAGAACTTTTTATTGAAGAACAAGGAGAGAGAAGAACTCATATAGCTACTAGCTATGAACCCGTAGGTCTGAAGTGAACTATTCACGCATCATTGGAAGGGCAATGGTGTTGATGTACAGGCCCTCCGTGATTGGTTCCCCCTGTGGCAGATCACAGGAAAAGGCCCCAAGATGGGACCTCACGGGAACAGAGCCTTGCGGTGGCGAAAAAGTATTGTCGTGGCTCTTTTTTAAGTTCAGGGGAATATTAGAGAATATATAGGACGAAGAGTTAGGTCGGGGGACTCCCGAGGGGCCCACAAGTCATAGGGGCGTGCCCTCGTGGCTTGTGGCCTCCTCGGAACTCTTCTGGCTCGGCCCCCAAGTCCATTAGGTGTCTTCTGGTCCAAAAAAAATTATCCTAATTTTTTTATTCTGTTTGGATTCCGTTTGATATTCCTTTTCTGCGATACTTAAAAGGAAGGAAAAAGTAGAAACTGGCACTCGGCACTTTGTTAAAAAGTTAGTGCCAAAAATAATATGAAATAACATATTGATGCATATAAAACATCTAATCGTACGCTCCGGCCGCCTAATCTTCCGATCCGCACGGTGTCACCTAGTACAGCCCGGTCATATAGCTAATTACCATAAATAACCTCGCATATATATCATAAAAGAATTAACT
>NC_041391.1:1465642-1474769 GCF_002162155.2 Triticum dicoccoides | reverse complement strand
TGTGTCTGTGTGTGTGTGTGTTTGTGTGTGTGAGCGCGCATGTGCTGTGCAATCAATTGGGACTACCTACAAACCACATCTACGGAATAGTCATATGGAATTTTTTATTTCACCCCAAGTTACCGCAGATTTGAATATATTTGGAACGACATGCCACGTACTGAAGACACATTCCGATTTTTGGTTTCACTATTCCCTTTCTTCCGAATTAAATCGACGCCCTATCCGATGGAAATATTTACTCGGTGACCTTTCTTCTCCATGAATTATCCTAGAAACCAATACACTTCTAACCCAGCACATGCCCCGACCCAGCCCATAACTCCGTGACATGGGGCTCCAAAGGTTTAACTCTGTGATTCCTCTTCTCTCGTCGACTCAAATCCACTAACTGGCTACCACTACTAGGGAAAAGCCTATACACAGAATCTTACAAGCAGCGCACTTTAAAATAAGGCGCTGCAGCTATGTACCAGTAGCGCGTGCAGACGAAACGTGCTGCTAACATAGATGTAGCAGTAGTACGCCTATAATAAGCCGTGCTACTGCTATAATTGCCACGACCCCGCCGCGAAGCTAATTATAGCAGCAACGCCTTAATACAAAGAGCGCTCCTGCTACAGATCATAGCAGTAGCGCATTCTCTCTATAACCGCTACTTCTAAGTTTACTACAAAATTTAGTCCCACCTCGCTCCGTGAACAGGGCTTTTACCACCTTAAATATGTTACTTATCAAACTATCACCACCTCTTGGTCTTCATTGAACTCTATGTGTAGAATTTGTGGCCGCAATATGAGTCTTCGCCGGTTTCTAAACCGGTGAAGACTCATATTGACAATTCAGGTTGTACACAAAAACATCATTGATGATCAATGTATTTTTTATGTATATTTTTACATGTTTACACATAGGATTTGCGTGTTTTGGATGTAAGGCGCTACTGCTAGGTCCTTTAGCAGTAGCGCATTTGTCTATAGCGTGTTACTGCTAAGCCATTCTATCTTCCCCAACCGGCCGCCCCTCACTCTCGTTTCTCCACTCACACTAACCCGATCTCCCCATCAATCCCCCCGCGCCGGTCCTCCCCCATCGGCCGCCCTCGCCGCCGCCGGCTGCCGTCGCCTGATACATCTCCAACGTATCTATAATTTTTTATTCTTCCATGTTGTTTTTATCAATCTTGGATGTTTCATAATCATTTTATAGTCATTTTATATCATTTTTTGGTACTGGCGTCACTACTAGGAAAAGGGCTATAGATAATATGGACACTAATGGCGCACCACACATGTGGTGCGCCACTACTATATACCAATGGCGCACCATGTGTTGGTGCACCATTAGTGTCCAAATACTAATGGCACACCACATCCACGGTGCGCCACTAGAAACAAAATTTTTTTTATTTTTTTTCATAAGTAGTAATGGCGCACTATCCCCTGGTGCGCCATTACTAGTTAAACTAGTAGTGGCGCACCACACCCTCGGTGCGCCACTACTAATTTTTTTTCAAATTTATTTTAATTTTTTTTTCAAAACTAGTAATGGCGCACCACACCCTCGGTGCGCCATTACTAGCTTTGACCAAAAATCCACCGAATGCAACTCCCCTGGACCGCCTTTTCAGTTTTAAAAAAACTGAAAGAAAATGATGGAAATGTCAAAAAAAATAAAATAAAATAAGTTTCCCATGTGATATGTGGTCTACTTGTTGGGAAAATTTACAAATATGAATTTCGACTTTATTTGCAAAATCTCTGTAGAATTTGTAAAATGAGCATAACTTTTGCATACGAACTCGGATTAAAATGTTTTTATATGAAAAATCATCTACTCGAAAAGTTACATCCGAATTTAGCCAAGGGAACCTCGTTAAACATTTTCAAAATTCTCAAAAACCAAACAGAAAAATAGTTACGGGGCTTTTAAGATCTAGAGGGGAAAAATGGAAAAAAATTCAAACTTACTAGTGGCGCACCATTTGCTAGGTGCGCCACTAGTAACAGAAAAAAATTGGTTTTGAAAATTTTTTTGGATTTTTTTTTCAAAAAATGATACGTAATATGACCGGGAAGTTTGAAATATTTTTCAAAATTTCATCATACTCATGACTATGAACAAAGTCCTAGACATCAATAAGGTTTAATAGGATTGATATGATAGATATATCAACAAGTGCCTGTTAAGTGAGGTGGTGCTGGGGTTGGATAGAATTGTGAAGTTAAGCATGCTCGGGCTGGAGTAGTGTGAGGATGGGTGACCTTCCGGGAAGTTTGACCACTTAGTGCGATTTGACTTGAGATTAAGCATATTGACCCAAGATTAAGCCATAGTGACCCGATATTAAGAAAAAAATGAAAAAAAAAATTGAATTTTTTTTCTGAAAATATTTTGAAAAAAAATTGTTAGTATTAAATTCTAATGGCATGGTGCTAGTGGCGCACCTGTAGTGCGCCATTAGTAGGCAAAACAGGTGCGCCACTAGCAGGCCTTTTCCTACCTATTGACATAGTGCCAAGTGCCAGTTGCTGTTTTTTCCATCTTTATAAATCACAGAAAATACTTATCAGACGGAGTGCAAATGCCACGAAACTTTACAGAGATTTTTTTTGGACCAGAAGGAAGAAGTTGGGCCCTGGTTGCATCTGGGGGGGTCCCGAGGAGGGGACAACCCACCAGGGCGCGCCAGGAGGCCCAGGCGTGCCTTGGTGGGTTGTGCCCACCTCGTGTGTCCCCCGGACCGCCTCTTTGCTCTATGAATACACCAACATTCCAGAAACCATAGGGGGGTCGACGAAATATTCATCCACCCACTGGAGAGTCCAGAACCACCAGATCCAATCTAGACACCATCTCGGATCACTAGTAGAAAAGGGGGAAATGGCCCAGGCCAGTTCAGCCCATTAGTCCCGGTTCAATCCAGAACCGGGACCAATGGAGCTATTTTCCCCGGTTCGTGAGCCCAGGGGGCCGGCCGGGCCACGTGGTCCATTGGTCCCGGTTCGTCTGGACCTTTTGGTCCCGGTTGGTGGGACGAACCGGGACCAACGGGCCTGGCTCCTGGCCCACCACTATTGGTCCCGGTTGGTGGCATGAACCGGGACCAAAGGCTTCCCTTTAGCCCCGGTTCATGCCACCAACCGGGACCAATGGTGGTGCCTATATATAGCCCCTCGCGCAAGAGCAGAGCACACTGCTCCGTTTTTTCTGGCCGAGGGGGAGAGGGCTTGGTGCTGCTCTAGCTCACCTCCTATGCACACAAGGTGTTCGATGGAATGCCCGAGCCACACTACTTAAGGTTTCTCCTCTCCAAGCTCGACCGCCAAGCTCCATTTTCCTCAATATTTATCTAGGTTTAGAGGTCCGTCACGCCCCGTCCCCGTCTTCACCACCATCGATCACCCGTGCCGATCTCATCGTCGGCACCAACATGGTGAGCCTCTTGTTCTTATCTTCTTTCTGAAAGGAAAAATATTCTTACTTGTATGTTTAGATAGATACTTGTATTATTTTCTTACTTTTATTATTGCATCTTATATAGTGCGATGGTTTTGGTATCCGCCCCCGTCGGCCCTCGTCCTGTCTATGATCCGGATGTGGCATATATTATCTTTTCATAACTATTGGTTCATTTATTGTTTATGAAAATTATGCCGACCAACGTGACATAGATTTTATTTATCTAGGAGGTTGTTGAACCGGAAATTCCAACCGACCCTATTGTCGAGAGGTTAAATTTAGTTGAAGAAGAAAACAATTTCTTGAAGGAAAAAATAAAAAACTTGAGGAGGAGAAGATGATATTGGAGTTGCATGTTGCGGATGTCGTCGACGATCACAAGATCAAGATGGATGCAATGCGCTTGAAGATGAGAAAGATTAGAAAATATGCCATTCATACCGAGGCTTGGTATCATTATGCCGTTGGATCAGTTGTTACCTTGGTTTCGATTATGATCGCATTTGTTTTCGCATTGAAATGTTTTACATAGTTTCAATGTATGGTTTAATTAATTTAGATGCTTCGCAGAGCTTTATGTTTTTAGATGAGAACTATGTATGTACTTTGGTTTTTATGTGATGATGAACTTGGTCACTTAATTATCTATTCATGATGTTCTGTAATGATTTTTGACACACTTAATTATATATAATGCACGCAAGTGAACCGGCAATGGATGTACGGTGACAGACACACCTCTGAGTACATTAAGGGCGTGCATGATTTTCTCGAAGTGGCTGAGGCAAACAAGCAGAATGGTTTTATGTGTTGTCCATGCCCTATATGTGGGAATACGAAGTCTTACTCTGACCGGAAAATCCTTCACACCCACCTGCTTTACAAGGGTTTGATGCCACACTATAATGTTTGGACGAGGCACGGATAAATAGGGGTTATGATGGAAGACGGCGAGGAAGAAGAGTACGATGACAACTATGTGCCCCCTGAATACGGTGATGCTACTGAACATCAAGATGCACCAGACGATGTGCACGATGGTGCTGCAACGGGCGAAGCTGCTGAAGATCAAGAGGAACCAGACGATGTGCCCGATGATGATGATCTCCGCCGGGTCATTGTCGATGCAAGGACACAATGCGAAAGTCAAAAGGAGAAGCTGAAGTTCGATCGCATGTTAGAGGATCACAAAAAAGGGTTGTATCCCAATTGCGAAGATGGCTACACAAAGCTCGGTACCGTACTCGAATTGCTGCAGTGGAAGGCAGAGAATGTTGTGCCTGATAAAGGATTTGAGAAGCTACTGAAAATAATGAAGAAGAAGCTTCCAAAGGATAACGAATTGCCCGACAGTACATACGCAGCAAAGAAGGTCGTATGCCCTCTAGGATTGGAGCTGGAGAAGATACATGCATGCCCTAATGACTACATCCTCGACTGTGGTGCCTACAAGGATCTGAACGCATGCCCGGTATGCGGTGCATTGCGGTATAAGATCAGACGAGATGACCCTGGTGATGTTGACGGCGAGCCTCCCAGGAAGAGGGTTCCTGCGAACGTGATGTGGTATGCTCCTATAATACCACGGTTGAAACCTCTGTTCAGAAACGGAGAGCATGCCAAGTTGATGCGATGGCACGGTGAGGACCGTAAGAAAGACGGGAAGTTGAGAGCACCCGCTGACGGGTCGAAGTGGAAGGATGAGTTTGCAAAGGACCCAAGGAACGTATGGTTTGCTTTAAGCGCGGATGGCATTAATCCTTTTGGGGAGCAGAGCAGCAATCACAGCACCTGGCCCGTGACTCTATGTATGTATAACCTTCCTCCTTGGATGTGCATGAAGAGGAAGTTCATTATGATGCCAGTTCTCATCCAAGGCCCTAAGCAACCCGGCAACGACATTGATGTGTACCTAAGGCCACTAGTTGAAGAACTTTTACAGCTGTGGAATGGAAACGGTGTACGTACGTGGGATGAGCACAAAAAGGAGGAATTTGACCTAAAGGCGTTGTTGTTCGTGACCATCAACGATTGGCCCGCTCTCAGTAACCTTTCAGGACAGACAAACAAGGGATACCACGCATGCACGCACTGTTTACTTGACACCGATAGTATATACCTGGGAAGCTGCAGGAAGAATGTGTACCTAGGCCATCATCGATTTCTTCCGACCAACCATCAATGTCGAAAGAAATGCAAGCATTTCAAAGGCGAGGCAGATCACCGGAAGAAGCCCGCCATGCGTACCGGTGATCACGTACTTGCTATGGTCAATGATTTACACGTAATCTTTGGAAAGGGTCCCGGTGGACTAGCTGTTCCGAATGACGCTGAGAATCACGCACCCATGTGGAAGAAGAAATCTATATTTTGGGACCTACCCTACTGGAAAGACCTAGAGGTCCGCTTTTCGATCGACGTGATGCACGGGACGAAGAACCTTTGCGTGAACCTGCTAGGCTTCTTGGGCGTGTGTGGGAAGACAAAAGATACAGCTGAGGCACGAGAGGACCTGCAACACTTGCACGAAAAAGAGGGCATGCCTCCAAAGAAGTATGAAGGTCCTGCCAGCTACGCTCTTACGAAAGAAGAGAAAGAAATATTCTTTCAATGCCTGCTCAGTATGAAGGTCCCGACTGGCTTCTCGTCGAATATAAAGGGAATAATAAATATGCCATAGAAAAAGTTCCAGAACCTAAAGTCTCATGACTGCCACGTGATTATGACGCAACTGCTTCCGGTTGCATTGAGGGGGCTTCTACCAGAAAACGTCCGATTAGCCATTGTGAAGCTATGTGCATTCCTCAATGCAATATCTCAGAAGGTGATCGATCCAGAAATCGTACCAACGCTAAGGAGTGATGTGGCGCAATGTCTTGTCAGTTTCGAGCTGGTGTTCCCACCATCCTTCTTCAATATCATGACGCACGTCCTAGTTCATCTAGTCGACGAGATTGTCATTCTGGGGCCCGTATTTCTACACAATATGTACCCCTTTGAGAGGTTCATGGGAGTCCTAAAGAAATATGTTCGTTACCGTGCTAGGCCAGAAGGAAGCATCTCCATGGTCCATCAAACAGAGGATGTCATCGGGTTTTGTGTTGACTTCATTCCTGGCCTTAAGAAGATAGGTCTCCCTAAATCGCGGTATGAGGGGAGACTGACTGGAAAAGGAACGCTTGGAAGGGACTCAATAATATGCAGGGACGGATATTCTTGGTCTCAAGCACACTACACAGTTCTACAGAATTCTACCTTGGTGACCCCGTATGTCGATGAACACAAGAACAGTCTGCGCTCCAAACACCCGGAGCAGTGCGACGACTGGATTACATGTGAACTCATCAGGACTTTCAGCAGTTGGTTTTGGAAACACGTCTCAGAGGTGACAGCACTGTTTGTGATGAGCTGTACTTGTTGTCCAGGGGACCATCTTCGACTGTAATGATTTGGAAATGATATGAGATAAATGGGAATACATTTTACACGATTGACCAAGATGAAAAGAGCACCAACCAAAACAGCGGTGTCCGCTTTGATGCAGCAACCGACAAGGGAAATGACACATATTATGGTTACATAGTAGACATATGGGAACTTGACTACGGAGTAGATTTTAAGGTCCCTTTGTTTAAGTGCAAGTGGGTCAATCTGTCAGGAGGCGGGGTATAGGTAGACCCACAGTACGGAATGACAACAGTGGATCAGAAAAATCTTGGGTACATTGACGAACCGTTCGTCCTAGCCAATGATGTGGCACAGGTTATCTATGTGAAGGACATGTCTACTAGACCGAGGAAAAGAAAATATAAGGAAGCGAATACATCATACAATGAGCCAAAGCGCCACATAGTTCTTTCAGGAAAAAGGGACATCCTGGGAATGGAGGGCAAGACATACATGTCTGAAGAGTATGAAAAGTTTCATGAAATTCCCCCCTTCAAAGTCAAGGCTGACCCAAGCATCCTGATAAACGATGAAGATTATCCATGGTTACGGCGCAATAAGAAAACGACACAAGCGAAGAACAAGTGAAGACTTTCTCCCGCAACTATTATGATGATACCATGCCAACTTTGTAATAGACGAGTATGATACCATTGTCCGTTTTGTACATGCACATGCTATGCCAACTTTTTCATAGTTCATTTGAAAACTATGAGTTTGAAAACCTTGCCAACCCAAGGGCGCTCACACCGGTTTATAAGCCCGTCCCTCTACACGCCATGTTGAGCTCACAAACTTGTGATTCACACAAATTTCAAAGAATTCAAATTTGCAAACTAATGGCACAAACAGAAAGTTTATAATTTTGCTGACCTAAAAGCAAAAAGAATTAAAAAATAAAGCAAAAAACCAAAAGAAAATAAATAATGTAGAAAACAAAACAAAAAAACTTGAAAAAAAATAAAAATAGCAACAATAAGTATTTTGTTGTAAGTAGAAACAAAATAAAATATATAAAGCAACAAAGAAAACAAAAAAAGTGTTTTCAAATTTGAAAACTAATGGCACTAACAGAAAGTTTATAATTTTTCTAAAACTAAAAGCAAAAAGAATTAAAAAATAAACTAAAAAACAACAAAAAATAAATAATGCAGAAAACCGAACAAAAAAACTGAAAAATAATAAAAATAGCAACAATAAGTATTTTGTTGTAAGTAGAAACAAAATAAAATATATAAAGCAACAAAGAAAACAAAAAAAGTGTTTTCAAATTTGAAAACTACTGGCACTAACAGAAAGTTTATAATTTTTCTAAAACTAAAAGCAAAAAGAATTAAAAAATAAAGCAAAAAACAACAAAAAATAAATAATGCAGAAAGCAAAACAAAAAAACTGGAAAAAAAATAAAAATAGCAACAATAAGTGTTTTGTTGTAAGTAAAAACAAAATAAAATAAATAAAGCAACAAAGAAAACAAAAAAATGTTTTCAAATTTGAAAACTAATGGCACTAACAGAAAGTTTCTAATTTTTCTAAAACTAAAAGCAAAAAGAATTAAAAAATAAAGCAAAAAACAACAAAAAATAAATAATAATGCAGAAAACAAAACAAAAAAATTGGAAAAAAATAGTGCCGCCTACTGGACCCCCACGGCCTGAATACGACTAGAAACCCTACATGGGCCAGGATTCAGGCCCGCAGGAGGCCAAGTAGGCCCACAAGCACATAGCTAGTGACAGATTTGGCCCGAAAGCCTGCAGTTGACAGGAGCTCGAGAGGGTGGGCGCAGCAGCGCTTATAAACCACTCTCGAGCTCTCTCAACTAGCGAGGTGGGACTAAACTTTTGGGCGCGAGGCAGCACAAGGCCTTTGGTCCCAGTTGGTGGCACCAACCGGGACTAAAGGGTGCATGGGTCCTGGTTGGTGCCACGAACCGGGACCAATGCCCCCCTTTAGTCCTGGTTGGTGCCACCAACCGGGACCAAAGGCTGCCGCTTCCCGCCCTTTGGGCTGCTGAAAATTGGCCTTTGGTCCCGGTTGGTGGCACCAACCGGGACTAAAGGGGGGCATTAGTCCCGGTTCGTGCCACGAACCGGGACCAAAGCCTTTTCTATATAAGCAAAGACTTATCGTTTTTTCAGATTTCATCGCCAGTTCCCCGCCCCGACGATGCCGCCAGGCTGCCCGATCTCGCCCCGACGATGCCGTCAGGCTGCCC
>NC_041391.1:1433227-1465281 GCF_002162155.2 Triticum dicoccoides | reverse complement strand
TGTTCATATGTGATGTATATGTGTATGTGGCTATAATGTATATGTGTATGTGAACAATGCAAAAGATAGTTTTTTGGAAAAATTAGGATTTTTTTTGTTCATAGATTTTTTTGGTGATATTAATTACTGTAAATATGCAAATGTTTGTATATTCATATGAACAATGAATTAGGCAATACTACTTCTTGTATTTTTAAGGAGGAAGAAGAAGAAAAAGAATGAGAGGAAAAAGGAAATAAGAAGAGGAAGAAAGGAGAAGAAGAGGAGAGAGGAAGAAGAGGAGAAATAAATAAGACGAAGAAAAAAGAAGAAAAAGAAGAGGAGAAGAAGAAAGGAATAGAGGAGAAGAAGAAGAAATAGAAAAAAAAATCTATTTTTTCTTCTTCTCCTCTATTCTTTTCTTTTTCTCCTCTTTTTTTTCCTCTTTTTTTTCTTCTTCTTCTTCCTTCTTCCTTCTTCCTCTTTTCTTCCTTTTCCTTATTTTCCTTTCTCGAGGGATAAGAGGAAAAAGAAGAGGAGAAGAAGAAAGAATGGAATAGAGGAGAAAGAAGAAACTTCGACACGAGGGGGGGTACCGATACCCCCTCCCCGATAACATTATTGTCGATATAACGAGGGTGTCGAGGGTCGGGAACTAGGGTAGAGGGTCGAGGGTCATTAAGGGGTCAAGGGTCGAGGGTTCGAGGGATCGAGGGTCGAGGATTCCAGGGTCATCTAGGGGTCGAGGGTTCCAGGGTCGTCGAGGGTCCGAGGGGTCGAGAGAGGTTTCGTAGTGTCAAAGTATTGAAGAAATCCATGGCTTCATCATTAGCTGGAAGTAACGGGGGCATGATTGTACGAAGTCCTCCAAAGTTACTCTGGAATGGAGTCCCGGATAGGATAATTTGCCTTTTTGTACGAATTTCAGCAAAGGCCTTCCAAATAACGATATTCGGAAGGTTCTTGCTGAACTTTGTACCAAAAAGCGAATTATCCTATCTGGGACTCCGTTCCAAAATAACTTTGGAGAGCTTCGTACCATCATGCACCTGTTACTTTCGCCTAATGATGAAGACATGGTTTTGTTGAATCCTCTGACACTAGGAAACCTCCCGACCCCTCGGCGATCCTCGACCCCTTGACCCTCGACCGCTCGGCAATCCTCGACCCCTTGACCCTCGACCCCTCGGCGATCCTCGACCCCTTGATAAAAAAGAGAAGAGTAAGAAGAAAAAAAAGAGGAGAAGAAAGAATAGAGGAGTTCTTCTCCTCTATTCTGTCTTCTCCACTTTTTTTTCTTCTTCTTCCTCTTTTTTTTATCGGGAACGAGGGTCGTCGAGGGTCGCCGACCGGTAGAGGAAACCCTAATGAACTAGCAAGTATCGTTGGTGTGAGATACATGTGGCCACCCCCTCCTTGAAGCGTTCTCGAGGCCACCCCCTAACCCTTGAAGCGTTTTCGAGGCCACCCGAAACCCTAGAGAAGCAGCGTCGAGGCCACTAATTAATATGATTCCTTATTGTGATTAGCTAGCTAGTTCTACGTTTGCCACTAATATAACCATATCTGTCATGTTTGAATAATAATTGCCATGTTGTAAATATTTGTAGAAACTATGGACACCCCGCCACGAGACGAAGCACAAGAAGCATTGTTGAGGGACATAATCGCACAAGGAAGTGATGCCGTCTGCTCGTTGATGTTTCTCAACGACAATGATGGTCTGGAAGGAGAGGGTGAAGAAGCAGCTGGCTATGATTTACATGGCTCCGATGACCCAATGCCGGTGCAAGAAGGAGAGGGTGAAGAAGTAGACCGTGAGGACGGCTCCGGTGATCACCAAACCGAGTCCGGCCAGGTATATCTATTAGTTAAGCCTGTGCTGACTAGCTAATTGATGCATTCATTGTTTTGGTATGTACACATATTAATTAACTCTCGTCTTTGTTCTTTTTTCTAGCCCTCCGGATCGAGCACAACTTCGGTAAAGAGACAAGGCCCGGAGAAAAAGTTGAGCTCGGATGAAAAGTTTGAGATCATACAAATCGCGCGCGACGGCCAACCGATTGAACCCTGGCGGACAAAGAAGGCATTTGTTGCTCAGTGCGGGGTTCTGGTTAGGGACAAGATCCCGATTAGCATCCACCAATGGTATAATCCTAAGAACGAAGACCTTGAGGTGTCTTATGTCAATGATATGCAGAAAAATGATCTTTGGACTGAGCTGAAGTCAAATTTCACCCTGCCGCCAGAGGATGATCCGGAGAAGCCAGTTATAGAGCCATTAATCAAGTCTTTTGCTTTGAAGAAGATGGCAGACCTATTCAGGAATTGGAAGAAAGACCTCAATAGGTATGTCGAAAAAAATGAGACACCAGAATTCAAGGGCAAATATGAGAAGATCAGAGATGACTGGCCCGCATTTGTGGCCCACAAGACATCGGAAAAGAGTAAAAAGATGTCGGCGACAAACAAGAGAAATGCTGCAAAGAAGAAGCTTCACCATCGCACGGGGTCAGGTGGCTACCTCGTAGCTCGGCCTAAGTGGGCCAAGGCTGAGAATGATCTGCTTGATAAAGGGATAGAACCAGAGACAATGAACTGGCCAGACCGTTGCCGGACTTGGTTCTTCGGGGCTGGCGGAACCTTGGACCCTGTAACAGGGAAGTGCATTTGGACGGACGAACAATTGGACATACCAGTCAAGAGGCTTCAGCAATATATCGAAGCAGCGCAGCAAGGGACGTTTGTTCCAGATAGGGAGAAGGACGAGCTCACAGTGGCCCTCGGGAGTCCTGAGCACCCTGGACGGACACGAGGCACGCCAGGCTCCGTTTCGTGGAAGGCTAGATTTCCGAACGCAGGGGGTTACAAAACCCAGGAGAGGAGGAAGAAACTGGAGCATTGCCAACTGCAGGCACTGCACGAAAGGGTAATGGGGCTAGAGGAACGAGAAGCAGATCGCAGCAAATGACCTGCTGAAGCTTCCCCCGAAGATACCCCGCCATCTCAGCGGAGAAGCAGCGTGGCTTCCACCGAGCTGCTTCAGCCGGAGCATGCCTTGACGGCTCCTGCCAGCTATCCCGTGGATGCTATCACGGAGTCTCAAAATTGCCACCTTATGGCGGAATGGAGCAATTTGAAGGTCAAGGCGGCTGTTGGCTCTGTTTATCCTACTAAACCCGACTCAACTTTTCACTGTCGGCCGATTCCAGAAGGATATGCTAAGGTGATGGTCGATGAAATAACAGAGGGATTTGAGGACATCCGGCTTGACCACCCTACCGGTGAAGGTGAGTA
Organism: Triticum dicoccoides; assembly: GCF_002162155.2. NCBI lineage: Eukaryota > Viridiplantae > Streptophyta > Magnoliopsida > Poales > Poaceae > Triticum > Triticum dicoccoides. The sequence continues at coordinate 1,462,002 of NC_041391.1, read as the reverse complement.
TCGGCTGGGTTCTGCTCTGAAGACTCCATGCCTATGGCGGAAGGATCTCATCAACCTTCCGAACTGGACGCCTCCGCCTCCTCCTCCTCCTCCGGCGAGTCAGGGCACTCCGCCTCCTCCACCGCCTCCTCCTCCGGCGAGTGACGATCAGGGCACTTGGCCGGCTCCTTCTCCGGCGCGTGGCGGCACTCCGCCTCCTTCTCCGCCTGCGTCGGCGCGCCCAAGCAGCCAGCCTCCTCCTTCTCCGCCTTGTCAGCAAGGGCGGAAGAGATCCGCCGCCACTCCAGCTGCTCCGGCGCGTCGTAGTCCTTCTCCTCCGCCTCGTAAGCAAGGACAGAAGACATCCGCTCCGTCTGCTCTGCCGGCGTCTAGCAGTACAGCCAAAGGCGGGAGGAGATACAGATTCGGTCCTTCTCTGAAGACTCCAGAGAAGTTACCGTACGAGAGGAGCGAGGAGGAAAATGCGAAGATCGCGCAGACCGAAGTGGATGACTGGTTTCAAGGGTTGAAAGCAAAGAGACATCCACCTCCGGAGGAGAAGTTAGATCCGGTGAAAGCGAAGCAAAGAGACAAAACCACCCAAGTCTCCGCCGAAAGGCAACTATGAGCGCATTATTGGAAAGGCATTTGCCGAACCGGAGAGGTCGGGAAGTACTAAAAGTGATCAAAGGATGAAAGAACGACGAGCTGGGAAACAAATTGCCTAGCTCAGTGAACAAGCGAAGCAATCGTGCCCCCTGCTCAAGGTGCCTGCTAGCGACACCGTCGATCCGAGGATGGTGCCCGGTTATGGCAATCCTGCAGATTACCTCCCCGACGATGTACATTATGATTTCTTGGAGGTGCAGATACAAAGATACGAGTACGGGAAGCCTCTCGTCAAAGATGAAAGTTCTCTATCAACGATGATGCAAAGATTGCATGATTGGTACGTGAAAACCTGCAAAGAGTCTGAGGGGAGGAGTACTTTGTATGTGAGAGTTAAAAAGGAACATGACCTCCTTGGAATTGAGCTGTTGCCTATTCCATTTGAGGAGTTCTATCAGTTTTTCAATCAATTGGCCCTCGATAAAGCAACGGTCACCTGCTACTGTCTGTAAGTAGTACTACTTCTGTCATTAAGTCTCTCTATATAACTTAGCCCTTTCATTGCATGTATTTATAATTATCCTCACTATATTATGCAGATTGAAGATCGCCGAATTGAAGAAAAGAAAAGTGGGTGATATTGGGTTCATTAACACATATCTCATTCCTTACAACTTCAAGTGAGTGTTACTGTCTTGTGGCATATTCGGTTTCCTTATTAGTCCAGGTTATAGTAATGTAATATTGATGAGTTATGCATGTGTGCGCAGCTACCACTATATTCTCCTAGAGATTAAGCTTGAGAAGGGAGTAGTAACTGGCTTAGACTCCAAGCGAAAAGATCCCAAGGAGTATGCGGACATGACTGAAATGCTCGAGAAGTAAGTTAAATCGATCATTATCCACCATATCAGCAACTTTGTGCATTTCTGATTTGAAGTAATTGTTTTCTTTGTATGCAGGGCTTGGAGAAAATTCACCAAAAAAGCTCCGGGACTACCGAAGAAGCTGCAATTTAGACACCCGAAAGTAAGTACTATATAGTAGCATATTCCACGCATCTCCTAGTGATTCAAGCGCTAGTTTCATCAATACCATTTAGCATGCTTCCTAATTATCAGTTTGATTGACCTCTATTTCTTGTAAAGTGGTTGTGGCAGGAACAAGGGAATGATTTATGTGGATACTACATTTGCGAGTCCATCCGCCACACGACCTGTGAGCGAGGCTACTCCGACAAACAATATGAAGTGTGTAAATAACAATATTCACAATTTTATTTTATTACCATCATTTGTGTTGAGTTTCATTCATTCATATATATATATATGTATTGACCCCCTTCTTAAAATTAGATGTTTCGGATGCGGGATGAACTCCTAGCACCAGATCGCCTGTGAGCAATTCAAGAGGAATTGGCGGCATTCTTTCTTGACCACGTGACCGCTGAAGACGGAGAATACTATGTGGACCACGCGTCCGTATGTTAGGAGATTATATTTGTTAAAGATAATTATTGTATATACATAGCCGGTAGTGTCGGATAGATATACGAGAACTTGTTGTTCGACCAATCTCTCGGAGAAGGAGAGGTGGTCGATATCACTTCTCTCTGTATGCATATATGTTCATGACGATCTTCTGTTTGCTTACTAGCTAGCTAGCGTGTCTAGCTAGTCCTCTCTATACGTATGTATAGTACGTAGCGTCGACCAAGCATGGACAAAAGAGAGGACACTTCTCTCTATTAATTAGCTAGCTAGCACAATATATGAAACACCTAAATTAACCCCCCAAACCCCCCCCCCTTTTAAAAAAAACAAAAACCCCAGCCACAGAAATGCTGACGCGTGGATGCCTATTGGTCCCGGTTGGTGCCACCAACCGGGACCAAAGGCCCTCTTGCCTGGGCTCAGCGGACAGGCCAGGTGGAGGCCCATCTGTCCCGGTTCTGGATTAAACCGGGACTAAAGGGTCAGGGCATTAGTAGCGACCCTCTAGTCCCGGTTCATGAACCGAGACTAAAGGCCCTCACCAACCGGGACTATAGGCCCTTTTTCTACTAGTGGATGGGGTTCACCACCTCCATTGGTGCATCTCCGGTGATGTGTGTGTAGTTCTTTGTAGACCTTCTGGTCCGTAGTTAGTAGCTAGATGGATTTCTCTCTCTCGCTGAATTGTCAATACAATGGTCTCTTGGAGATCCATATAATGTAACTCTTTTTGCGGTGTGTTTGTTGGGATCTGATGAACTTTGAGTTTATGATCAGTCATATATTTTTACATCTTCTTTGATCTCTTATAGCCTCGTATTTCATCTGTGATATTTGGCTTTTGTTTGGCCAACTTGATTTCTTTATCTTGCAATGGGAAGAGGTGTCCGGTAGTGGGTTCAATCTTACGGTGCTTGATCCTAGTGACTTGAAAGGGAACCGACACGTATGTATCATTGCTACTAAGGATGAAAAGACGAGATCTATATCTTCCGCAATAGATAAATGGATTTTTCTACATTACTCCGTTTTCCATGAACTTAATACACTAGATGCATTCTGGATAGCGGTTGATGTGTGGAGTAATAGTAGTAGATGTAGGCAGGAGTCGGTCTACTAATCTTGGACACGATGCCTATGTATTGATCATTGCCTGGATATCATCATAATTATTTGAGGATCTATCAATTGCCCAACCGTAATTTGTTCACCCACCGTTTGATATCTTTCTCGAGAGAAGCCACTAGTGAAACCTGCGGCCCCCGGGTCTTGTTTCTCATATATTTGCTTGCAATCTACTTTTTAATTGCTTTTATTTTCAGATATATTAAACCAAAAATACAAAAATATCTTGTTGTATTTTATTCTCCTTGATTTTATTTGGCGTTCGATCAATCAATTTACTACAGAATTATCTCACATCCATTTGCCACTTCAGGCGCCGTACCCAAAAGGGATTGACAACCCCTTTAACACATCGGGTTGCAAGGATTTGTTATCTGTGTGTAGGGCCATTTACATTGTGTTTCTTGGTTCTCCTACTTGTTCGATAACCTTGGTCTCATCTGAGGGAAATACCTACCGCCAATGTGTTGCATCATCCATTCCTCTTTGGGGAAATACCGACGTAGCTTCAAGCAACATCAAAAGGAATTTCTGGCGCCGTTGCCGGGCAGGATCTTCAAGATCACAAGGTTCCTAATCACAAATCTCATTTCCTCACAATTTACATTATTTGCCATTTTCCTCTCATTTTCCCCTCCCCCACTTCACAAAAGTTTGCCATTTTATTCGCCTGTCTTTTCTGTTCGCCGTTTTCTTGCCGGACCTGTTTTTGTGTGCTTTCTTGTTTGCGTAGTCATGATGCCTCAAAGAAAATATTATGATGTTCCTTATCCAAATATTTTTCTTGAAATTAAGAAAAGTACTAAGGAATATATGACTACACAATTTGAGCATAATAAGTATTTTACTGAGGAACATAAGGAGCACTCTGTTGTGCTAGATGCTATTACAAAATCAAAGAGAAGTTTGCAGTATCCAATCAAAGTATTCTTTTGCCGAAAGTTTGCTAGGAAAAATATCTGATGCACAAGCTACCTTAGTAAATCAAATGGCCGCTAAACCAATCTTGTTGGAAGATAAAAGTGATGAAGATCTTAAAATGATTGGTGTTTCTTCTATTGATTCCTTGTTTAGTAAAGTTAAGATTGATGAAAAGGGGATTGGAGAAGACTCAACTTTAGGTAGAAGGCATCCCAATATTTCAGAGGGTGAAAATCTTATTGAGAAAAATTGATGAAAATGCGTTTGGAGAGGTAAAAACTTTAACTAGTGATGTGCCCACTCTTTTGGATTAGAAAGACTTTAATTATGATAGTTGCTCTTTGATTGATTGTATTTCTTTGTTGCAATGCATGATAAATTCACCCTATGCTTATGAACAAAATAACGCTTTTACTAAACATATTGTTGATGCTATGATGAAATTTCTTGAAGTAAAATTGGAATTATAAGTTTCAATTCCTAGAAAATTGCATGATGAGTTGGAACCTACTATCAAAGTCAAGATTAAAAATTATGAGTGTTTTGCTTTGTGTGACATGGGTGCTAGTGTTTCTGCAATTCCAAAATCTTTATGTGATGTGCTTGGTGTTACCGATCTTGAATCTTGTTCTTTGAATTTGCACTTTGGCAGATTCTACTATTAAAAAGCCTATGGGAAGAATTAATGATGTTCTTATTCTTGCAAATAGGAATTATGTGACCATAGATTTTATTGTTCTTGGTATTGATTGCAATCCGTCTTGTCCAATTATTCTTGGTAGACCGCTTTTACGCACTATCGGTGTCGTGATTGATATGAAAGAAGCCAATATTAAGTCCCAATTTCCCTTGAGGAAGGGTATGGAAGACTTCCCTAGAACTAGAATTAACCGATCTTATGAATCAATCATGAGGGCATCTTATGGATCTAGAACCTAAGATGACAAAACTTAGATCCTTGCTTTATGCCTAGCTAAGGGCGTAAAACTATAGCGCTTGTTCGGAGGCAACCCAATGAATAAAATTTATTTTTTCTTTTTTGCTTCCTGTTCTTGTGTGTTCACACAATTATGCTACTGTTATGATTTTATTTTTTATTTTTTATTTAGTGTTTGTTCCAAGTAGAGCCGATACGATGTTCTTGGGTGATAGTTGTTTGATCTTGCTGAAAAAGAAAGAAACTTTGTGCTCACAAAATCAATTCTTATTTTTATCAGAAAGTGATTTTGCCTTGATTCTTTTTGCAGAAGATTAATATACAAATTGCTCAGGTCTTCCTATGTTTTCAGAATTTTTGGAGTTCGAGAAGTTTTCGTTTAAGTCGAATTACTACAGACTGTTCTGTTTTGACAGATCCTGTTTTCTTTGTGTTGTGTGCTTATTTTGATGGCTCTATGTTTTTCTTTGATGAGTTTTTGCCATAGAAAAGTTGGCATACAGTAGATATAATGCAAAAAAAAAGAATTGGTTTAATATAGTACTTATAGTAGTGGTTTACTTTCGTTCACTAATGGATCTCACGGAGGTTTTGTTGACCTTTGTGTGATTGAAGTTTTCATGTTTTGGGTTATCTTACGATGGATGAAGGAAGGATAGAAGAGTCTAAGCTTGGGGATGCCCCGGCATCCCAAGATATTATAAAAAAATGAGCAACCAACTAAGCTTGGGGATGCCCCCGAGTGGCATCCCCACTTTCTTCCAACAACTATCGGTACTTTACTCGAGACTATATTTTTATTCATCACATGATATGTGTTTTGCTCGGAGCGTGTTGTGTGATATGTGTCTTTGCTTGTTTTTTTTGTGTTTTCAGTCATCAATCCTTGCTGGACACACCTATTTGAGAGAGCCAAAATTATATCATGACTTGTTAGAATTGCTCTCTATGCTTCACTTAAATCTTTTATGAGCTAGGACTTGCTCTAGTGCTTCACCTATATCTCTTTGAGCACGGTGTGCTTAGTATTTTCTAAGAAATGCTCTCTTGCTTCACTTAGATTTATTTGAATGTTAGTAATATTTTGAAGAAATTCTCTCATGCTTCACTTAAATTATTTTGAGAGAATGAAGAAAAATCATGCTCTTGATCTTCACTTATATTTGTTAGAGCTTATGAAAAGCAACACATGAAAATTAGTTCCAAAGTGATAGATATCCAAGAAGGATAAAGATAAAGAAAAATATGTCATGAAGATCATTGGACAAAATAAATTTGATTCTTAGTAATAGTTTTGAGATATAATGATGTGATATGCGAGTTATCTTGATAAGTAATTGTGCTCTAGTAAGAATATTGGTGTTAAGGTTTGTGATTCCCTATGCATGCACGTAAGTCAATAATCATGCAATAGAAATTATTTCCTACTTGCGGTGCAATATTGGGTGTTAATTATGCTTAATGCTTTCTTATGAGATTATACGTTTCTTGGTTGGTCACTTCCTAATCTTTTACTAGCCTTCATTTTGCACTAAGTATGACCTCTACTTGTGCATCCAAAATCCTTTAAACCAGTTTTGCCACATGAGTCCACTATATCTACCTATATGCGGTATTCTTTTGCCATTCTAAGCAAATATGCATCTGCCATCTCTAATTTAAAAAAAACTTCTCGTTTGTGTGTTTGTGTCGCTCGCAGAGCGCTGAAGGGTGGCTAATATTTTCCATGCTAGATGTGTTATTCTCATGATGAGTGTTTATTCACTTGTCATTGCACGAGAGTAAGGCAATGGTATTAGGGATGACCAGTCCCGAAATGCAAAAATGAATTTACTTTGTGTTTACAAATAATAAATTCCTTGGAAAGTGTTGACATGGAGGGCACCCGTGGATAAGGTTAGCCATGGAAAGTGAAAGTATGGTGGAAAAAGGAATAAACTTTATTTTCTGTTTGGGAACCGCCTATGGCATATTTAGCATGGAAAGTGTTTGGAACTCTAAGTCGTTTTCGTTAGTGGGATGGATACATATCCCAAATGTTTTTATCTCTAAGTTTTTCGCTTTGAGCTTTGGCACCACTACGAATCCCTACTTCCCTCTGCGAAGGTCCTATATTTTACTTTATGCAAATTTTATTTTGAATTTGAGTCTCCATCTTCTCTTATAAAAGCACAAACTAGGAGGCAATATGATCGTACATAAGTATTGGGTGTAGCTAATATTCTAGTGTGTTTCATGAATGGATAAATGTTTGAGCATGACGGGCTAGGGATAACCTATTTTAGCGTTGATATTTTGAAAGACATGGTTGCTTGTTGATATGCTTGAGTATCTAAATTATTATGTCAAAACTAGACTACACTAGTAGAAAACAGGGCTTTGGTCACAGGGCAGTATTCACATTAGTCCCGGTTCAGTCACGAACCGGGACTAATGTGGGCATTCGTCCCGGTTCGTGCAGCTAAGGCAATAGTCCCGGTTCACCTGGGCCCTTTAGTCCCGGTTGGTGCCACGAACTGGGACTAAAGGGTGCGATGCCCATTAGTCCCGGTTGGTGGCACCAACCGGGACTAAAGGTGAAACTCTACCACCCCCCCCCCGGTGGACCGCCTTTTCAGTTTTAGAAAAAACGAAAGAAAATAATGGAAATGTCAAAAAATTAAAATAAAATAAGTTTCCCATGTGATATGTGGTCTAGTTATTGGGAAAATTAACAAATATGAATTTCGACTTTATTTGCAAAATCTCTCTAGAATTTGTAAAATGGGCATAACTTTTGCATACGAACTCGGATGAAAAAGTTTTTTATATGAAAAATCATCTACTCGAAAAGTTACATCCGAATTTAACCGGGGGAACCCCGTTAAACATTTTCAAAATCCTGAAAAACCTAACAGAAAAAAAGTTACGGGGCTTTTAAGATCTAGAGTGGAAAAAATCGAAAAAATTTCAAACTATGGTCAAACTTTGGTCAAACAATGGTCAAACAATGGTCAAACAATGGTCAAACAATGGTCAAACTAATTATTCTAGAATATTAGTGTTACTAAATAATTATTTCAGTTATTTTGAATTTTGGTCAAATCTGGTCAAACTGTGGTCAAACAATGGTCAAACTAATTATTCAAGAAATATTAGCGTTACTAAATAATTATTGTGTTTTAAAACAATAGTTTCAAACTCAAACAGTGAAATGTGCCACTTCATGCTCAAGCAAAATTCCTGAGGGTTAATAGGATTGACATCTTACTATTGTCAGGAAAACAACAAGTGCAGATTTGGAAACGAGGGAGAATAGAACCCGAAAGTTAAGCGTGCTCAGGCTGGGGGAGTGGGAGGATGGGTGACCCTTTGGGAAGTTAGATGATTTGGAATGATGAGCGGTGATTAGATATTAGAGGATAAATTGAGGAGTGATGAGGGGTGGTGATTAGAGATTAGAGGTTAAAATAATTCAGAATTTAGAAAATAAAATAAAATTTAAAAAAATTCATAAAAAAATTTAAAAAAAAATCATAAAATTTCCTTTAGTCCCGGTTGGTGTTACCAACCGGGACTAAAGGTGGAGCTCCACATGGCCGCGGCCTTTAGTCCCGGTTCGTGTAAGAACTGGGACTAAAGGGGAGAGGCATTAGTAACGACCCTTTAGTCCCGGTTCAAAAACCGGGACTAAAGGGCCTTACCAACCGGGACAAAAGCCCCTTTTTCTACTAGTGCTATTTCTTTGAATCACATAAAAGTCCAAATGTCCAAGCTATAAAGAAAAGAATATGATATGACATGATAGACAGCACTCCACACAAAAAAATCTATTTTTATCACTGACCTACTCGAGGACGAGCAGTAGTTAAGCTCGGGGATGCTGATACGTCTCCAACGTTTCTATTTTTTTTGTTTGCTCCATGCTGTTTTATTATCAATCTTGGAAGTTTTATAATCACTAGAAGAACGCCCGTGCGTTGCAACGGGTCCACATTAACTTTAAGAGTTCAATATTAATCATGTTAATAATACATTTAATATTCTCATACATATCAAGTGACACTGGCGACCTTTTTTGTCAATTTAGCAACGGGCTCAGTTGCAACGGGCTCTTTATACATATCAGACAACTCGCTACTACTTAAACTACAACTATGGCTATCAATATTTTTTTGTCAATTTAGCTCAGCTACAGTGCTTGGCTTAATAGACTGCTTTGCATTCACCCCCTCAGAAGACAGAGAGAACCAACTCAACATGTCAGAAGATTAACAGAAATTTCATTTGTATGGCATGAACATATAGCAGGAGCACCAACACATAGATCAGCAGAGAGCAGAGCACAACATGCACACACTCGGGCCATCTATATCACACACACACAACAACGTACACACGTATCACGCTGACAAACACATACAGAAAAGCAGGCACACACGCATCATGCGCATTGGCCGGTGCGACGCACGTAGAGCAAGTACGTACGCACGGAGAGCAAGCTAGCAAGCACGCACGCGTCCAACCCCGCCGCTGCATGCGCTGGTAGAAGGTGAGGCAGCAAGGGAGACTGCACATTGAAGTTGTCCATGCAAGGCTGGAGGTGCTGGGCCGGTGACGGCGGTGTCGGGACGGCGCTTGATTCGTTCCCGGTGGTGTGGAGCTTGGGGCGGCAACGCGGCGATAGCTAGTGCTCGGGGATGGGGGTTTGGGGCGGGGGCAGTCGACCCGATGGCTGGTGAAGTTAACGGGCTCGGGCGGCTGGAAATTCGGCGGGTGGCGGCGGCACACCGCGAGGATGGGACAGGCGGAAAACCTAGCGGGCGTTCAACTACCAATACCCACGCCTTTTTTTAGGGGAATTGCTTGTGAAAATAACGTGCGACGACGACTTAGCGAGCGGATCCCCTTAAAAAAGACATAGCGAGCATATTCCCTTAAAACTGATAGGAATGGATACGATTGATGACATTGATAAATAGTGGTGAATGTTGGCCTAATTTACTATCATCATGCATGGAAACGAATCATCAAGAAAAAAAATACTTCCTATTACTACACTCATAGGAAGCTTCCTAATCTCTGCTACCAAACAATTTCTGCCCAAACAAGGAAGGAAAGTTATGGACGTGATTCGGAAGGAAACAAACGTTATGAAGATTAATTAATTTAGATTTGATCTTTAGAGATTGATTGTGATTGATTCTTTTACATAAAGACATACACTCATAGGAAGCTTCCTAATCTCTGCTACCAAAAAGAATACTTCCTATTACTACACTCATAGGAAGCTTCCTAATCTCTGCTACCAAACAGTTTCTGCCCAAACAAGGAAGGAAAGTTATGGACGTGATTCGGAAGGAAACAAACGTTATGAAGATTAATTAATTTAGATTTGATCTTTAGAGATTGATTGTGATTGATTCTTTTACATAAAGACATACACTCATAGGAAGCTTCCTAATCTCTGCTACCAAATAGTTTCTGCCCAAACAAGGAAGGAAAGTTATGGACGTGATTTGGAATGAAACAAACGTTATGAAGATTAATTAATTTAGATTTGATCTTTAGAGATTGATTGTGATTGATTCTTTTACATAAAGACATTACTAAATAATTTGCGTCAGTATGGAAAGTTCTGATCCGTTCAGATTTTTTCGTTGTGTGAGGGTGAAGTGAAAATAAACCGATGAAGTGGGGGAGGCGACAAAAAAAATCTACGACGGTTAACCTACGAAAAAAAACCCGGACGAAAGTGGTGGGACGAAAAAAAACCTGGAAGCGAGACTACGAACTGCTCCATTAGGAGTAGAGATTTTATAGTAATTTTATATCATTTTTTGGTACTAACCTACTGACATAGTGCCAAATGCCAGTTGCTCTTTTTTCCATGTTATTTACATCGTAGAAAATCCTTATCAGACGGAGTCCAAATGCCACGAAACTTTACGGAGATTTTTTTGGACCAGAAGGAAGAAGTTGGGCCCTGGTTGCACCTGGGGATGAGTCCTGAGGAGGGGAAAACCCACCAGGGCGCCCAGGAGGCCCAGGCGTGCCCTGGTGGGTTATGCTCACCTCGGGTGCCCCCTGGACCGTCTCTTTGCTCTATAAATACCCCAATATTCCAGAAACCCTAGGGGAGTCGACTAAGTATTCATCCAGCCGCCGCGGGGTCCAGAACCACCAGATCCAATCTAGACACCATCTCGGATGGGGTTCACCACCTCCATTGGTGCCTCTCCGATGATGCGTGAGTAGTTCTTTGTAGACCTTCAAGTCCGTAGTTAGTATCTAGATGGATTTCTCTTTCACGCAGAATTCTCAATACAATGGTCTCTTGGAGATACATATGATGTAACTCTTTTTGCGATGTGTTTGTTGGGATCTGATGAACTTTGAGTTTATGATTAGTCATATCTTTTTATATCGATGGAAGTTATTTGAGTTTCTTTGATCTCTTATATGCATGATCTCTTATAGCCTCGTATTTCTTCTCTGGTATTTGGGTTTTGTTTGGACAACTTGATCTAATTTATCTTGCAATAGGAAGAGTTGCCCGGTAGTGGGTTCGATCTTACGGGGCTTGATCCCAGTGATAGAAAGGGAACCAACAGTATGTATCATTGATATTAGGGATAAACAGATGAGATCTATATCTGCTGCAATAGATAAACGGATCTTGTCTACATCATGTCATAGTTCTTATTGCATTACTCCATTTTTCCATGAAGTTAATACACTAGATGCATGCTGGATAGCGTTCGATGTGTGGAGTAATAGTAGTAGATGCAGGTAGGAGTCGGTGTACTAATCCTGGACGTGATGCCTATGTATTGATCATTGCCTGGATATCGTCTTAATTATTTGAGGTTCTATCAATTTCCCAACAGTAATTTGTTTACCCACCGTTTGCTATCTTTCTCGAGAGAAGCCACAAGTGAAACCTATGGCCCCCGGGTCTTCTTTCTCATATATTTGCTTGCAATCAACTTTTTTCTTGCTTTTATTTTCAGATCTATTAAACCAAAAATACAAAAATACCTTGCTGCATTTTATTCTCCTTTATTTTATTTGGCATTTGATCTATCAATTAATTACAAAATTATCTCATGTTCGTTTGCCACTTGAGGCGTCGTACCCCGAAAGGGATTGACAACCCCATTAACACGTTGGATCGTGAGGATTTGTTATCTGTGTGCAGGGGTTGCTTATGTTGTGTTGCTTGGTTCTCCTACTGGTTTGATAAATTTGGTCTCATCTGAGGGAAATACATACCGCCGCTGTGCTATATCATCTCCTACCCCTTCTCCCTCTGCGCCGCTGTCACCTCCTCCTCCCTGAATGCTTCGCCGCACCCCTCCTCCTTCGTCCTCCCTCCACTCCTCCTTTCGCCGCCGACCGGCCCCTCCTTGCTCCGCCTTCCTCCTTCGTCCTCCTTCCTCCTCCCTCCTCCAGTCGCCCACCTTCTCCCTCCTCCTTCCTCCATCCACAACCCCTCCTCCCTGCTACATCTTCATTAAGTAGGCTAGTTCATATGAAACATTTTGATTTAGTTGATATGATTTACTTGATTTAGTAGGCTAGTTGATTTAGTTGATTTAGAACATTTTGATTTAGTTGATTTAGTAGGCTAGTTGATTTATAACATTTTGATTTAGTTGGTATGCAACATTTAAAAAGAGACAGAGAGAGAGATGTGATAGTTGACAGTTTTTAGTTGATATGATTAACTAAATAGTAAAAATTTAGACATAACAGATCATCCCATGCTTTAGGAAAATGGTGCGACCACCACCTGTCGATTGTGCAAGTCAAGGTGCACCAGCAGCCTTGCAACTGGCAAGCTGTTCAGCATCTACTTCCAGCCGAGTTTTCGTCATGCGGTGGTAAGAAATTATATGAAATGTAACAACTATTTTGTTTTTAGTGTTGGCATTAATGCATTGTGTCATTTTGCGTTTTGTACACAGATCTTACCATGCAATGTGAGGTTGAAATTCAACAAACTGACAGGAGACACTGTGACCTTTGAGGTTCCTAGGGGCCTTACACTATGGAGGTCGAGAGCGGACACAATATGTCGCAAATTGGAGGACATGGATGGGCCCGTTTCCTCGCTCGCATGCGTCTTACTGGTGGTGTGTTGATAAGCTTCTCCTTTAGAGCAGAAAGACCCAAGCTGGCTTTCATTTATATCAACCTGGTGGAAGATGATGAAGATGATGAGGACCCACTTGATCGCGATGAAGATGATAAGGACCCACTACATGAAGCCATCGTAGCTCAAAGAATGAGGCTGGGTGAGGAGGAGGTGTGCAACCTATGGGTCATAATTCCGCCATTGTAGCTCAAAGAATGAAGCCATTCGTGACCTGCCTGACAAGTACCATTGTCGATCGGCATGATATGGTATGTTATACTAACTGTAGTTATTTGATGATATATGTATATATATGCTTTATTGTATACTTACAAATGCAAATTATCCGATGATATGCTTAGTGTACAGTCTAATGATATGCTGTGTGGAATCTAGTCGATGATATGCTTAAGTGTAGAGTCTGATCACATGTTTATTAGTGTAGAATACAAGGAACTATTAATAGTGTATATTATCCATATATATTTATTAATAGAATTCATGCTTAGTACAAATGTGTAGTACTGTGAATTTTGATAGTGTAGAAATCTATACTTAATAGAAATATATTTGCAAGAGTATGTGCAAGGCTACTTATTAATTGATATGTTTTTATTATTCATAAATTGCCAAAGAGCCTATCTGTGAGTTCTGTTATCGAGCCTGGTGAAGAATGCTGAGCTGAACTACGCCTTACCGCAAGGGGCTCCATCACCACCTGCACTTACCGCATGGACACGGACGGTCGCACACACTTATGCTCGGTTGGGTGGAAGAGCTTCCTCGTTGGCAAGAATCTTCGCGTTGGACAAGCCATCCTAATTACTATCAGGAACACCCACCGCCACTACAAAAAAAAGACACATCCGGGACATTTTGGGCCGAACAAAATTTTTTCTGTCATACTTATGACATTTCTATGACAATAGTTGTGAAAAAACCCGGTATCATCATAGATGCGGTGAGCTCCTACTTCTATGACAAAAAATCATGATAGAAAATGGGCTTTTCGTCCTGGGCGGGCTGGACAGCAGCTGCATGGCATTCTTTGGGCCGTCCACGACGAAAAAAACCGTGGTAGAAGCGAAGGCGAGGAAAATATCTGGGTGTTCCCGGTTACGGTGGGTAGCCGGGGCCGAGCGATGCACGGAGGTTTTCGCGTTTCTCTTCGTACACGCACGTGCATGGGTGCGAGGCGTTGGGCTCTAACTGACCCCGAGCGAGGCGTTCGCCTACTGAACCCGAGCGATTGCACTGCAGGCTACGCGTTACTGAACCCGAGCGATCGATCGATGGTTGTTAACTGAACCCGATCGAGCAATTCCTTCGCTACTGCTGCTAACTGAAGCTGATCGATGCTACCTCTGGATGAACAGTGAGCGTTGCAAGGGGGGTCTGGATGAACAGTTCTCGGTGGGGTTGGATGAACCGGACCCCGTGGTGTTGCCTCTGGATGAACAGGACCCTGACCGATTGAGCCGATTGGGGCTGGATGGACAGGACCCCATGGATGGCTGGATGAACAGGACGACCCCGTGGAGGGCTGGTTGAAAAATAGCCGGTGGAGGGATCAACGAACAGCAGCCCGTGGAGGGGTGGTTGAACAGGAGCCCGTGGAGAGGGCTGGTTGAACAGTAGCCGATGGAGTAGCCCGCGGTGGAGGCTGGATGAACATGAGCCTGTGGATGAATATTCACAGGTGGAGGCTAGAGGAGGTCGACGGTGGTGATGAACAATATCCCGTGGGGTCCCGTTTTGCGGTACGCCACACCCCTCCCGATGAACAGGACCCCTGTTTCGACCGTAGCGCTCCAACACAAGTCTGTTTCCTCCGTTTTGCGGTATGCCACACCCCTCCCAATCAACATGACCCCTGTTCGACCGTAGAAGGTCCAACACAAGTCCGTTTATTCCATTTTGCGTACGGTAGACCCCTCCCGATGAACAGGATCCCGTTTCGAACGTGGCCGATCGAACATAAGGCCATATCTTCTGTTGTGCGGTACGCCAGGCCTCGTTTACATTGGCTGTTCTGACCAAGCCCCCCCGATGAACACGACGATGCATTCCATTCCGACCCAGCCGGTTGGCTCCCCATGAACACAACGACGACGCAATTTCTCCGTTCCGACCCAGCCATGTACAAGAGCCGTGGCCGTACGTATGCGCGAGTAGGCGTTCGAGACCACGCCCGTATGTACGTACGTGGCCATATTTTCTTTCTTGCACCCTGGCCGCTGTACATACATGTACATGCTACGTGCGCGCCTCTACTATGACACGTGCGCGCCTCTACATCGACCAGTATGTACGTACACGTTCGCGACCAGAATGACAACGCTTAGTATGCTTCGACCAGGTGGGTCCCGACTGTCAGACACTTCCTTCCGTGCGAAGATGTAGCTAGTGGGTCTCAGCAGTCAGGGGGGCGAATCGTTTTTTTTTTGCCCGGAAGCACTTGCTTGCGTGCGAAGATGTAGCTGGTGGGTCCAAGCAGTCAGGGGGGGAACGTGATTTTTGCAAAATATGGTGGCCCGTCCGGTGGGTTCTTGCTGTCAGGTGGAGGAATAACTATTTTGCACATAATAAGGAGGTACTTCCTTGAGGCCGTCGTGGACCTAGCTGCCAGCCTTTCCACGTACAGTACTTTTCCAATGGAAGTCGTTCCTTGACCACATTGACCACGCGGCACCGAGAGCACCAGGGCGGTGGACGACCAGCGAGGCCTAGGAAGGGGACGACGCGGAGCCGGGGAAGAAGTAGCAGTGGAAGCCCGCACGGAGAGGAGTACGAGGGTTCACTGGTTTGGCTGCGGTGTGAGGCTGTCGTTGCCGCAGAATAACAGGGGGTGTGGGTGAGTGGAGGGAAGGCTTGGCCAGCGGTGGGAGTAGTAGGGGGCGGTGAGGCCTCCGCGGCAGCACAGCCAGCCACGGGAGGCTGGAGCAGGCGGCACGACCAGCGCTGCTTTGGGCGGCTGGAGCAATAAGACCAGAGGTTGAAGAAGCACTACGGCCGTTGGATGGACATCGTACGGTCACTGCAGCTAGAATCACTTATATTGACTAAGTTGACAAAGCCCTTTGTACGCGTCAACTTACTAGGCCCATAGGTCAGCCTCTGAAACGGTGCGCCCCAGATGTCAGGGGGAGGAATCATTTTTTGGGCGACCGAAGCTAGAATATCCGAGATTGAAGAAGAAGCACGATATCCGTTGGATAGACATCCAACGGCCACTACTGCTAGAACCGTGTGTTGACTATAATAAGTTGACAAAGCCTTGCATACGCATCAACTTCTTTTTTTAGGGGACGCGTCAACTTAGTAGGCCCACAAGTGTGTGGCAGAGAACTTATAGCCCATTTGCGATTTGTAGAATCTGACCTTTGGTGGTTGGTTCCTGTAATGGATGGGCTTGAGCGTCATTTCCTTCATGAAGGTGCTGCTGTTGAAGAATGTCGTTGTCCTTCTGGTGTCAAGAAATGGTTGGTGCGGATATGATTTATAATAGTTTGTCGACCGTTGTGGATCGCTTCAGGGTCTTTTTTTATACTCGCTTGGGCATAGCTTCTGTCTTTTTTTACACTCGATTGGGCATAGATGGGTCTTGTATGACTTTATTATTTGCCGGTGTTTTTGTGTGCGTGTGTTAGAGTTGGCTGTGCGCACCTTTGTCATGCAGTGGCCGGGTGTGTGCTCTTTATGTTTGTATCATCTTGATGATTCATGCCGAGTTAATAAAATCCACCCTTTGTTGAAATAAATATGCAGATGTAAATCTCCTTTGGCCCCGTTCATCGCATCTTCCGGTTTGGTTTGAGGTCACCCAGTCTTCTCGAGCACGTGCTTACAGAATCCACTTGTTCTAATTTGGATGGAGGCATTAATTAGAATGCATGCACCACTAGTTCTAAGAAAACAAGAAACTACTCCCTCCGTTCCCAAATAATTATCTCAAATGGATTACGACGTACGGATGTATGTAGACATGTTTTAGAGTGTAGATTCACTCATTTTGCTCCGTATGTAGTCACTTGTTGAAATCTCTAGAAAGACAATTATTTAGGAACGGAGGGAGTAGCTAATTCTAGCTATGCATGTGCGTGGGAAAAACTTGTACTAATAAATGCATAGAACGAAATGATCAAAAGCTGCCTCATTTTTGCTGTACGCACTACAA
This sequence comes from Triticum dicoccoides, assembly GCF_002162155.2. Lineage (NCBI taxonomy): Eukaryota > Viridiplantae > Streptophyta > Magnoliopsida > Poales > Poaceae > Triticum > Triticum dicoccoides. The sequence goes on along the minus strand of NC_041391.1, from coordinate 1,444,642 downwards.
GTATTGATGACGTGCCCTCTTAAAAAGATACAGGTATGCATATAGTGGTGGGTATGTAACTAAAATTATTTCTCTTTGTACAGGACCTAACTGTGTTTAGGGTATATACCAAGAAATTGTTTAAGGATAAGACATATTTTTTGGGTATGTAGCCACAATACTTTTGCATGATTCGTCGAGTATCACAACTCGGCTACATCTCTATCGTGTATGTTTTACAGATGCTTATATTTATAGGAACGTAAAAAAAATCATTTGTCAAGGTATTTGGTTTACGTACATGTATCCACTTATATTTATGGGTATATACAAATATATTTTTTACATCAAGGTAAATACATACAAAGAAATTCTTCGAGTATCCACTGCTTTTTTTTTGCGAAAACATAAGCATTACAAGTATATCGGACTACGTGTGTAGGTATTTAAAATCTGGAATAAATAATAGGGTATATTCCATTCGAGGTATGAACATAAAGAGAAAAAACATGAGTTGCACCGTTTTTTTGTGAAAACTTTAGTATGCACTTACAAATATAACGGAAATATTTGAAGGTATCTAAAACCTAGAATAATCATAGGGTATATATGTACCCAAGTACAAGTGTTCGAGTATTTAGACTATTTTGAACAAAATTATAGTTGAATTGTTTGAGAAAAGAAGTCTTTTATGAGGGAATCAATATCATCCATTTTTGGAAACCAGTCAACAATCAATGCCGTGAAGCTTATTAGTGCATGAAAATAGCAAATGGAAAGAAAATTATTTGGAAGGTTCTAGTTATTATTTATATTTATTAGTAGAAAATGCATTAGCTTCGGGTTCGACTATGTGCCTGCGCACCTATGATTTTTATTGAATAGATGCCGGTTAACAGATGAGCGGGCTGATCTCATGCAAGACGGCAGATGCACGGCTCCATGGGTGGAGTACAATAGGCATAACTGAACACGGGTGACACGAGTATAAGATGTGTGGCCCTACTCACGTGAACAGGAGAGACCAAACCCATGTGACAGCACAAGAAGGATATGTGGTCTACGATACGCCAGTGTGGCAGGTGCGTATCCATCACATTCACATGCAGAGCATATTCGTCTCCGTCCAGGCACTATATATACATGATTATATAACATAACTTGTAGACATGACATGCATAAAAAGTACTTATTATATCTAACTACTGTAGATATGCTTCCACCGATGGATTCGCTGTGCTTAGCGGCGATGGGGCTATTGCCGTTGCTAGCCTTCGTCGTCCTTGTGTCCATCACCAAGCCCAAGAGCAAGGTCATGTGCGGTGGTGCCACGCAGCTCCCTCCGGGCCCTGCATTCTCGTGGCCCCTGGTGGGCAACCTGCCGGAGATGATGCTCAACAGGCCGGCGTTCCGATGGATACACTTGATGATGCAGGAAATGGGCACCGACATCGCCTGCATCCGCCTCGGCCGCATATTTGTCATCCCCATCACCTGCCCGAAGATCGCCCGCGAGGTACTCAAGAAGCAGGACGCCAACTTCGCCTCCCGCCCGCTCACCTTTGCCTCATCGGCATTTAGCGGCGGGTACAAGAACGCCGTGCTGTCCCCATTCGGCGACCAGTGGAAGAAGATGCGCCGCGTACTCACCTCCGAAATCATCTGCCCCTCCCGGCACCGGTGGCTCCACAACCAGCGTGCCCAAGAGGCCGACAACCTCACAAGCTACGTCTACACGCTCGCCACCGCGCCGTCCTCTGCCGTTAACGTGAGACACGTTGCAAGGCATTACTGTGGTAACGTCATCCGGCGGCTCGTCTTCGGCCGGCGGTACTTCGGCGAGCCTCGGCCAGATGGCGGCTCGGGCACGATGGAGGTGGAGCACATGGACGCTGTGTTCACCTCGCTAGGTCTCCTCTATGCGTTCTGCATCTCTGACTACCTACCATGGCTGCGCGGCATCGGCCTCGACCTGGACGGACACGAGAAGATTGTGATGGAGGCCAATGCGACGGTGAACCGGCTGCACGACACGGTCATTGATGAGAGGTGGAGGCAATGGAAGTCCGGCCAGAGGGAGGAGGTCGAGGACTTTCTTGATGTGCTCATCACGCTCAAGGACGCAGCGGGGAACCCTCTTCTCACCATCGAGGAGGTGAAAGCACAGTCGCAGGTATGTACATAACCACTTTGGTACACACGTAAAGCATGCATTGCATGGAAGTCCAAGCGCACGCCACCCAAATCCATGGGCCAAAAAGAGAAGAAAAACCGTTGTCAACATCAAGCATGTCTATGAAGGTCCAAGATGCAAAAAATTATACATAAATTCATTAATCTGTCACTTGGGTTGATGGCGCAGGACATAATATTTGCCGCCGTTGACAACCCATCAAACGCAGTGGAGTGGGCGCTGGCGGAGATGTCCAACATTCCCGAGGTGATGCGGAAGGCGGTGGAGGAAATCGACCAGGTGGTGGGCCGAGAGCGGCTTGTCCAGGAGTCAGACATCCTGCACCTCCCCTATCTCAAGGCGTGCATTCGTGAGGCATTCCGGCTGCACCCTGTCGCACCCTTCAATGTGCCACACGTCGCGCTTGCTGACAGCAACGTTGCCGGTTACCGTGTGCCCAAGGGCAGCCATGTCATCCTCAGCCGTATGGGACTCGGACGGAACCCAGCTGTCTGGGACGAGCCGCTACGCTTCAAGCCAGAGCGTCATATTAATACAACAGCCGACAATGATGTGACTCTCACGGAGAATGAGTTGCGGTTCATCTCCTTCAGCACTGGCCGCCGTGGGTGCGTGGCGGCGTCACTTGGCACGGCCATGTGCGTAATGCTCTTTGGACGGCTACTGCAGGGATTCACGTGGACCAAGCCAACGGGTGTAGCAGCTGTCGATCTCAGTGAGTCGGAGCACGATTTATTCCTAGCCAAACCGCTTGTGCTATACGCCGAACCTCGCCTGATGGGACATCTCTACGCCGCTGGCCATTGTTGAACAAGTTAATATGTTGCTGCCAATAACGAGCTATATTTACGTGGCTCTTCCGTTACACAATTTTTAATTTTTGTTATCCTTTCTGCTTAGTCGATTTCTATCTCTGTGTGAGTTGTACCACGAATTTATGCATGTATTTTGGGGGTCTTTCTCGTTCCTGCAAGATAGGGGCAGTTGCTCTCCTACTCAAAAAGGCATATTATATATTTATATATATTTGGGATATGGGCACCATATTGTATACCTAAATTCTTGAATAATAAAGAGGATAGAGTTACCCTGCATATGGTATACATATATTCTTCAATAATAAAGAAGATAGTGTCAACACCATTCTTTCGTAGCTGACTCGCACAGTCCTTCGCCGGTCCTGCCGTCGCCACAAGCATGGCTAAGTCTAGAAACGAGAAGAGCGCCCGCTCCCGCACCCTGACCGGTCCGCCGCCGGGACAGTCAAGAAGTGAAAGATGCGCTTGACCCTCACGGGCAAGTATATATAGGAGTACAAACTTGGAGGGAAAGAAGCCTCTCCTAGAGATAAGGTAGGGGACAGATTACAAATCCTAAACTACAAAATACATGTAAACCAAATATATCTCTGAACTCCGCAGAGGTCGTCAGATACACCCTAATCATGTTGTGCGCTCATCAGATAGATGAAACGAAAAATTATGTGCACCTTCGATCTACATGATTAGCACCCAAGGCATGAAAAATGGAATGTAAAATATGGTGCTCGCTCCCCAAAGCTTACTTCTATAGGTTTGTATCTTTGACTACCTTATTTATTAGTTCTTATAATTTTAATGCTAACTAGCTGGGTGATCCGTGCATTTGCGCGTCTAGACTTGCAATATGACCTATTATATTCGTTGTGAATTGTCATTGATCTTAATTCGATAGTTTATTAATATCCATTTGTATTGGAAATAAAAAGAAGGGACTGTAGATAACATATGCATCTTAAAACATAGATTGCAGTTTACAAAAATATTTCCATTAAGTGCATCAAGTTATTGATAAACATTACCATGTATTAGCATATGCATCATCTGTTACACTAAACCATAAATCTATCTATATATCTACACTAATTTTCTTCTTTCTCATTTCACTCCTAGTTCCTTTTATGTATCTAAATTTTGTTCTTTTCCTCGCGAATCATCATTAATCACATTGCGGTCATGATATTCGATTAATGTAATATTATGCCTCCACGCTTCAAGCCGTACTCATTTTAGTCAAATGTGTCAGGTTCTTGCCCATCCAACACAATGTTATTATACCATAATAAATATATGTCTTTTCATACTTGACATGTTATTCCTACTTCCAATGTTTAGTTTTCTTATCAGGTGATTAAGGAGTCTTCTTATTTGAAAATTAGGCTACTTAATTCATATGGCGTTTTTGGTATGTGTGTGGATGCACCATTAGGTGGTTAAAGAATTTTTATTAATAATATTTATTATTTATGGACTTGATATGGAATGAACTAATGTGTGAAAACCAAAACGCTGGGTCAAATATATGTACAAAATAGGGTTGTATTCTTTATTAAATTTTTCTTTTGATATATTTTTATTGGACATAGTAGAAAAGCGGACGCTCATATATATACACATACACTTATTCGTAAGAACACACACGCACAATCTACCTCGAGGAGCACCTACTGAGCCGACATATCATCTTGCGATTGTCGAAATCACCAAAGGAGCCTCGTAGTCCATGGAAACGTCTCCTCCCACTGAACGCGCCTTGCTGAAAATCCTGAAAAAAATCCAAAAATAAATGCGAGCAACAGGAGTAGAACTCTGATGAGCTGCGGTTTGTACCTACTCTTGTTTACAAAACATAATTTCCTAGAAGAATATATATTAATTGTATGTTTAATAGCTTTCTATTTCAAATATTTTTAGACGAAAAAATATAAAAGAGCACACATTGAAAATGTGGTCCTGCAGTGCGTCATGCTGGCAGCCGTTGATTCTGCTGCAGGACAATAGTTGAATTTCGTGTAGAAACCCAAGTATTAATTTATTTTCTAGCACTATTTGTGGACTTTTACGGAGTTCAGATAAAAATGAATATATTTATTTTCTTTATCAATTATTTTGCTAAGATAACCAAGTTGTAACATTTATTTTCTCCTCCTTGGGCCGGACGGCCGGAGCCTATTTTTTATTATATTATAATGATGACGATCGATTTGCTCTGCTGAAATCTGCTGTATGCATTGTTTTTTCATAACTTTTCTTGGATCATTAGCGTGGCATGCTATGTCCCGATCACGCACGTCCTGTAGGAGCTTAATTGATTGGCTGGCCTTCGTCCTATACAAACACGAACATGTATTTTTTGGCTTACATGTTTTTTAGAAAACTCCTATAGATTGTAGCAGTTTTTTGGCTAGGTTCCGTGCTTGTATATTTTCCCTTGTACATTACACTTTCCGAAAATTCAAGTACCTTTTTTATTCTAGGGACTGTCTATTCTACATCCGGATGAAATCTAATTCGCTTTCATAAAAGTGTCCCTGTCCCGTGCCCCATGTCCCCTGTTCTTTCTGTCCCTCACTTATAAAACAGGACCACACTGCAAACTTTAAACGGGTCGACACCCCAAGCTTTTCAAACCCGCACACACTAGTGCAAAACCGGGCAATAGCACCGGTTCATAAGGCCCTTTAGTGCCGGTTCGATAACCGGCACTAAAGTGTGGGCACTAAAGGCCCCCCCCTTTAGTACCGGTTCAGCACGAACCGGTGCTAAAGGGCAACCACGTGGCACGAGCCAGCTCCGGGGGCAGGGAGCCCTTTAGTACCGGTTGGTTTGGGTTTATGATTTTTCTTTCATTTAATTTTGTGTTTTCCATTTAATTCTTTTTCTTTTGTTGGTATTTTACGATGCTACATATCGTACACGTTATGCATATATATAAATAGATTTTCTAGTAGAACCGATCATATATATATATATATATCATCGAATGTCTCAGAACCACCATTAATTCACACATGTATACAATTAGCTAGCTATATATATACAATGTCTCCTAATTGGTGCCTTCGAAGCCAGTGGTATTAGCCTAATTGGTGCGTTCAGAGCACGATGACAATTGGAAGTGGTTCATGGGGCGGTAGCGGGTAATAGTATTCTCCTTTGGGATCTATGACCTGGTCGAGCAAAAATCCCGCTATTTCCTCTTGAATTGCTTCTATGCGCTCCTCTTCTAGGAGCTTCTCCCGCACCTCTCTGAACTATTAAGAAGGAGGTCAATATGCATGTGTATTAGTTGTGTGACTAGATATATCGATAATGGTGTAAAAATTGTGAATAGTGTTCTGACAAACGTACCCAGTCCTGTCTTTGAGATCTGCTCCTTTCGGACGTCATCATGCGAATGTTCTCGCAAACGTAGTATGCACATAGATCATTCCCCGACGCCTGCTTCAGGGCCTTTACGAGAATGGAATTTGATCAGATAATAATTAATCAAGCATGATAATTAGTGAGATGGCAGCTAGCTAGTACTACTTAATTACTTACCTTGGGTTGATAGCATTTCAGATTTTGTTTCCATTGGCCTGGAGCGACGCTGATGAACTTTGCCCAAGCCCTGCCCGCCGACAAAGAAAATGAATAAATGGGTTATTAAGATGGCCGAGATATAGTTAATAATGATTAAAATTACCTGTTGACTATCCCCTTCACGATGGTGTAGTCACTTGCTTTCTTAAGTAGTGAGTCTAGTACTTCAACTGTTCCTTCATCAACTTTAATGATTAACAGGATCTAGGGAAATCTGCATGCACACACGTTTGCATATCTTAATTAAGCGGGCATATGTAAGCCAAAACGTGTAGCTAACTAGTAGGCAAAAACAGAGAATTTGTAGTATAAGACAGTGTGACTCACTGGAAGTTGTAAGGAAGTAGTATATCTTCATTGGTATTGAGGCGCTTCAAGAACTCTAGCATGCTTTCCTCTACACTTTTTGCATGATATGCATCTAAGTTCCATGTGTATTCATTAACGGTATTTGGGTCAATGAACCCAATGCCATAGTTTTCATTTCATATATCTTCATCCTGCATAATACCACACAAAAGAATATAGTGAGGATAATTACAGGTAATGATTGATCAAAAGGATCACTACAGCTAGCTTGAGACTTAAATTACAGAAAGAAATCGCTTACAGACAATAGCAACTGATGATAGATTTGTCGAGTGCGTCATGATTGTATAACTAAAATAGTTCTGAATACTCAACGGACATAGCTTTCTCATGGTAGTAATGATCCTTCTTGACATTCACCATGAGGGACACTCGATTGGAAATCTTGGTAATGTCCATGTACCATTGACGCAATTCATACATTCTCGTTGGGAGTTTCTTCACCTCGTCTGGCTTGACCAAAGGTTGGCCCCGGACATATTTCTGTTTTATTTCCTCCTCTCTAAGCGGAGGCATGGGCTCGATCTCGAGGAGTTGTCCAACAGTGATCTTGAGCATTTCAGCCCGCCTTATATGCTCCTCGGTTATTACCGCATCGCCCAGCTGGGGAACGTTAACGGTTTGCCCACAATAATATTGGGCGCGCCTACTCTCATGTGTTGTTGGCGCAACAAGCGGGGGGATTGATTGCGCCGCCTGTTCTCCCAGCTGGGGAACAGTTTTACCGCATTTTTTGCCAGCTGATTTGCTCGAGCTGAAGCTCGCCTCTTTCTGTAGACGTGCTCAATTTAACTTGCTGAGGTGGCGCTACTAGTCTGTGTCAACAGGCTTGGGAGCTGGTGGTCTAGCCATACGAATAAAGTGGTCAATCTTTTCCTCAGGCACTTTCTCCCTTGGTGGCGGTGGCGGTTTCGGTGCAAAATGGGCTTCCACCTCGGCCTTCGACATGGCTGCGGTTTCCTCCTCGGACCTGTCGTAAGGCCTCTGCGGAAGAGGCGCGAGGCTGGGACCATATTGAAATCGCTTGCCTCCTCTTGTACCTCCCGTACTACCTCAACTTGTACCGCTACACACCATAGCTGCGGCGGCTCTCTTCCGTGATTGCTGAGGCGGCGGAGACGGCTGACGTGGCTTAGTTGGAGGAAGAGGAGTGGCCTGAAGCTGTGCCGGACTTGAAGCAGGAGGAGTGGCCTCACGCTGTGCCGGACTTGAAGTAGGAGGAGTGGCCTCACGCGGTGTCGGACTTGAAGCAGGAGGAGTGGCCTCACGCTGTGCCGGACTTGAAGCAGGAGGAGTGGCCTGCTACTGTGCCGGACTTGGAGGAGCGGGAGTCTGCTGACTCGGTGGCGGACTTCGACAAGGAGTCGGCTGACGCGGTATCGGTGGCCTTCGAAAGACGATGCAATCCTTTCTCCATAGGATGATACGATGTATGGCCTCTCCCACTGTGTGCTCGTCGTCACCTCCAGGAATATCAAGCTGTAGCCCCGAATATGGGTCCACCACCTCATCAACCAAGACACGAGCATAGCCTGCTGGAATTGGGTTGCAATGGAAGGTTGCCTCGGGGGGCTTTGTAAAAGAAAACGGCATCCACCACCTTCATGGATATGTTCTTCATTTTGAAGTGTAGCTCGCAGTTAGTGTTCTCTATGATGTCATCCACGGGGTATCTATCCAGCATTGCGTCGCCTGGGGCGGAACCCACGCTGCTTCTCGGCAAGGATGGGGCGGTGCTATCCAATGCTGGATCATCCGCTACTTGCTGCAGCTGCTGAGAACCCCTTTGCTGGCTAAGTGAGTCGATCTGCTCCTGCTACCGCTGGAATTTGACTGCCAAGTCCGCGTGCACTGATTCTAGGCCTTGAAGGCGTTCATAGTCCAGCTTCCTCTGCTCCTCCTCTATCTTCCTCTTCTCCTCCTCCGCAATCTTTTTTCTCGCACGGGTTCTGTAGTCGGCGTTCCAGTCTGAAAACCCCTCATACCACGGAATAGCGCCCTTGCCTCGTGTTCTTCCCGGGTGTTCAGGATTTCCCAGGGCACGCGTAAGCTCGTCGTTCTCTCTGTTGGACTGGAACACCCACGATCGAGCCTCTTCTATTGCAACAAGTAGCTTATCGTCGGCTCCGTTCAGACATGCCTTCGTCGAAACTTTGCCTGTCTTCGGGTCCAACTCCCCCCATGCCCATAGAACCAAGTCCTGCACCTGGGGGGGCAGCTCCTAGTAACCGGAGTGACACCTGCATCCTCCATCTCTTTCTCAGACTTATCCCACTTAGGCATTGTCACCGCGTAGCCACCTGGCCCCAGCTTATGGAACTTATCCTTTCTTTCGGCATTCTTCTTGTTTATTCTCGACCGTTCCTTAGCTAATTCCGAATCCTTGAATTTCACGAAATCGTCCCAATGAGAACTTTGCTTCTCTAGTGTTCCCTCGAATACTGGAGTCTTCCTTCCTCCCTTGACGTACTTGTCCCATACACGATTCTTGTGGTTCTTGAATGCAACCGCCATCTTCCTAAGAGCACGTCCTTGACTTTCTCCACATCTGCATCTGTAAAATGATCTGGTCGGGTGAAATGTTCCATGAGAGTTTCCCAAAGCAGACCTTTTTGTTTGTCATCGACAAAAGTAAGATCTGGACGTGGCTTTGGTGGCTCTCTCCATTCTTGAAGGGAGATCGGGAGTTGGTCCTTCACAAGAACTCCGCACTGACGAATGAACTTGTCCGCAATCTTCTTATGCTCTAATGGTTCGCCATTAGGTTTGATGCCCTCGATATTGTACTTTACGCCCTCCTTCAAGTTTTTGTTCGGGCCTCGTTTCCTGTTGCCTGAAGATTTGCTCGATCCGGATTGCTGAAAGAAGGAAGATCGATTCGTTATATATCTTCAAGTCATTTAAAACATGTGATGATCACCAGATGGCTGCTTATATAAATATATATACCCCGCCGGTCTTTATCGTTTCAAGATCAACATTTTCTTCGTCATCATCATAATCATAGTTCATGACTTCATCAATTCGGTCTTCGCAATCGAATATCATATCACCCTCCCCGGTGTTGTTTAGAAATTCGGAGCCGTCATAATCTTCTTCATTCTGATCATCATCTGGCCCGCGAGGATGGCGTATGATATCGAACAGGGTCTCTTCTCCCTCTCTGCCGGTATTGTCCGCCATAGCTTTTATTTAAGTGATCCAAAAGAAATATAAAACAATTTAGTATTCAAATTACAATGCATGGATGCAATCACTTAATAAGGAAAAACCGAATCAATCATAGTACATAATAAGCACCATCGAATATAATCTCAAATACATCGTCTCGAATAATAGATATAATCTCGAATACATCGTGTTGAATAATATATATAATCTCGAATAAATCATGTCGAATATTATATATCAAATACATCACTAGCTAGCTAGCTATCTAGCAGCTAATAAAATCGAATACTAAAGAGTAATCTAGGCCACTCGCGGTTCCTGAGGCGCGGGCGGTGGACAACCAAAGTGAAGGAACCATCACTGGATCATAGCTCGGGTGATCTCCCCAAAGAACCTGCCAGGTATTGGAGAACCTGACGTCCATAACATCCATGTAGCGATGGACGTGCTCGTCCTCCTCCCTGACACGGCGACCTACCACCTCCGGCGGGGCCGGCTCCCTCCCCACCGAAAGTGGCCCACACGAACGCTACCAAAGGAGATGAGGGTCGACAACGGGACCCGGGGCCGGGTTCCTCACCAAGCGTCGTGCCCCTGAAGGTAGCACCTCCCAGTGCCAGCCCGGCGGAGCCCAGTCCCGGACATGGGTCCTCTGAAGTAGGACGTCGTCGCGAACGGGTTGACGGCGAGGATGCGGGCCGGGCATCATCGACAACAAATACTATATGCCGCAAAAGTAATGTAACATTTTTTAAATGATGGATTGTGATATTTCATATATGCAAATTCTAAATTTTATGACTAAAAATATAAGAAACTAAAAAAACATCGATCATCGTCTAACAATTTGAAATTAATCTAATCCATCTAGCTAGCTTTTTTTTTTGCGGGAAAAAACCTTAAAACCATCTAGCTAGCTAAAACTAACATTTCCAAAATTTCTAACATTTCTATATAACTAACATTTCTATAACATTTGTATAAAAAACCAAAAAACCCTTTGACATTATATATATTATAACTAATTAACATTTCTATATACTATTTTACATTAATCTAATCTAATTAATTAAATCATCTAAAACTTTGTATGAAAAACAGAAAAACAGAAAAAACTAAAAGCTAAAAACAGAAAAATTTCTATAACTAAAATTTATAGCTAAAAAACTAATGTGTGTGTGTGTGTGGACATGGCGGCCGGGGCAGGAGCTCACCGGCGAGGCGCGGCGACGGGGGGCGGCGACGATGATGGAGACGGGTGGTGACAAAGGGGATGGGGATGGGGCGGCGACGATGGGG